>NW_015505297.1:1787995-1797273 GCF_001515645.1 Sinocyclocheilus grahami | reverse complement strand
ATTTATTTATTTCTATTTTATATTTTATATATATATATATATATATATATATATATATATATATATATGGCATGGTGGATGTATGTATGTGTGTATATGTATGTACTGTATGTATATATTTATTTATTTATAAAATGTAAAATAAAAAAAATAAAAAATATATATTATTTAGATAATGTATTTGTTTATGAATATAATTTATTTAAAAAATAAAATGTATTCTTATTTATTATTTAATTTATATATTTATTAATAAAAATATGTATTTATTTATTTATTCGTTTATAAATCAATTTAATTAATCAGTTTATTTATTTTTTTATTAATCATAATATGATTATAACGTGTGAGAAATCTGCTACAGAATGGCTGTCACATTTCTACATGATTGACGTTTTAGATAATGTATTTGTTTATGAATATAAGTTATTTAAAAAATAAAATGTATTCTTATTTATTATTTAATTTATATATTTATTAATAAAAATATGTATTTATTTATTTATTCGTTTATAAATCAATTTAATTAATCAGTTTATTTATTTTTTTATTAATCATAATATGATTATAACGTGTGAGAAATCTGCTACAGAATGGCTGTCACATTTCTACATGATTGACGTTTTTTACAAAATCTTTTTAAGTATAATAATCCATCTAATATAAATGCATCACATTTATATATCTGTTGTATTTCTATATTGATTATATGTATTCTTTGTTTTTTTATTATATACTGATCTATTTATTTTTGCCTGTTTTATGGTACTTGCATGCAACAAGGTCACTAGAGAAAAAGCATTTGGTTGTTTTCATACGCAGCAACTACTGTAAGCCTTGACTAGGCTAGATTAGGCTAAAATCAGTCAGTCTGTATTTTTTGGAGACTCGGGTCATCACAAAGCAATCACCTCTCCAATCACATGACCTGACAATAAGACGACAAACAACCCCCAGTTCACCAAGTGCACTGATGGCTTAATTATGTTTGCCATAATATTTCATCCATTCATGGCAGCCTGTCTAAGACACACCGAGACCATTACTGTGAATTATTTACACTGTTTCAAAACCCTATATGTGACTGCTGGCATGCATGAGGTCCCTGTAGAAATACTTGCCCCGTAGAGGATATTGAGTTAAATAACCTCATTTAGCCAGTGTGGGCCATTTACTCCCAGCTCTGACCATGCAGGATGTTGCATGTGGAAAGACCCATGCTGAATAGCATTTTGCATACTATCCATACTATATAAAATGCAAGATTAGAATTAGTGCATTGAAAATAATGTCTAAGGTGCTCAAATGATACAGTATTTTATTCATTTGTGCATGCTCTTTTAGCTAGTATGCCAAAATGCTTTCTTCCCTGAAACATAATGATTAATATTAAAGGGGTCATATGATGTTGCTAAAAAGAATATTATTTTGTGTATTTGGTGTAATGAAATGTGCTTATGCGGTTTAAGGTTAAGAAAACACATTATTTTCCACATACTGTACATTATTGTTTCTCCTCTATGCCCCACCTTTCTGAAACGCTCGATTTTTACAAAGCTCATCGTTCTGAAAAGCGGGGTGTGCTCTGATTGGCCGGCTATCCAGTGCGTTCTGATTGGCTGAATACCTCAAGCGTGTGACGGAAATATTACGCCCCTTATGTTGTGATGGAGTGACAAGACAAAAACATTAAAACCCATTATAAACAAGGCATTTATTGCATCCAGTGGGGACATAATTACGGATTATAATTACTGATACTGTCTTTTTACGCAATGACAAACAACCAGTGCTACTCTACACTGCTCAAAACTAGCGTTTGAATCGTCAGTGGCAAATCCTTTAAACATGAAAACGTACTTACAGTCTGTGAGTCAGAACAGCCGGCATTGTAGTCTACTCTCCCAGGATCAGGAAACAGTCCTCCATAAAATGTGCTGGACACATTTGAATATTTGGGTTGAACCGTTTTGGAACAGTGTTGTAAATACAACTTAACCACTGATTTCTAGTCGTGTCCTCTTTTGGAAGACCAAACAAAGTAGTTTCGCTTTCACAACAAAACACACAGCGCCTTCACGACATGGCGGCAGCAACAATACTACAGCGAGAATAAAAGTCACGCCTTCTTTCTTTGTGTGAACATTTGGGCGGCGTTATGCAAATCTTCCCACATAGTGATGTAGACATGTGGGGGTGTGATAGAACGAGTCGCTTTAGGTAGGTGTGGTGGACTCTTAACTTTTATAAAGAATATCTCTTTGGATTTGAGACTTTAGTCTTTGGAACTTTACAAATCTTCTTTATGCACCAAGAGCTTGTAACACTCCAAAGAGAAAGGAAAAATTTTAATCGCATCATATGACCCCTTTAAAATGTCTAAATAAACCTGAAAATAATAGTGAATTTTGAGGTGATGAGTTCAGCTGGAAACTAATATTTGTACGTCAACACAAACAGAATGTAATATAATGTGTAATATAATATAATATAATAAAAATAAAAACGTATGTAAATAATATATTTAAATTTCATTTCATTTCATTAAAAATATATATTTTAAATAAAAAAATTATAATAAAAATGCTAACTAAATGGCATTTTATGCATCAAGTATCCAGATACTTAGTGTATACATATTTATTTAGTTGTTTGTTCAAATTTATTTAGTTTTTAAAATCAGTTAATTAGTAATAGTGAATTTTGAGGTGATGAGTTTAGCTAGATGATAACATTTGTATTTCAACACAAACAGTATGTGACAGAAGGGTCTTTGATACCAAGAGGCAGTTTTTTTTGACATGGTAGTATGTTTTACTAAACGCACAAACTTATTGAGATTTTGAGTAATTGTCCTCATCTATACACATTTAGCAACCCCTTTAACCCCAACTATTTCACTCCCGGCATCTGCTTGTGACACTTCTGCGTTTGTTTGAACAGCAGAGGAGTGGATGCTGCTGGACAGCAGTCTGTCAGGCTGTGCTTAATGAGTTTTTTGGTAAATGAAGAAGTGAATGAGGCTCTATATTTAACACAGACACCGTGACTTAGGGTGATTTTACGCTGCTCCATTTTGCATCGTTGCAAAGCTTTGCCTAACCGCAAGATGGATGAGGGTAATTTTCATGGCTTTGGGCAGCAGTTTATCACAAGAAAACAAACAAAAGGCCTTAAATCACCATTTATTATGAAATTCTACAGCACACACACACACACACACACTACAGGAGTGGCACATGTACAGCACATATAGCTACACTCTTCACATATTGATATTTAAGTGCATATTTATAGTCTCAGGATCCCTGTACCATAATTACGACAATCATAGATATTTGCACACAGGTTTTGTGAATGTGTTGCATGCTGTTAAGATTTTATGTTAATCATCTTGATGTGTAACATTGTTGATAGCTGCAAAAATGTAGTTTATTTATTTATTTGGTTACATTTCATTTATTTGAATAAATATAATTTTATGATTTTAATCATTTTAATTTAATTTAATAAAATTAAACAAATCGATATTTTACATCAAGCATCCATATGCTTAGTGTATAAATAAATAAAAATATTTATTTATTTATTCATTCGCTTATTTTTAAATACTTTGAATTAATTAATTATATAAATATCTGTTAATTATTTAAATGTAATTTTATTATTTTAATAATTTTACATTAAATAAGTAAATCAATTTAAACAAGTCAGTATACATCTTATACATCAAGTATCCATTTTATGCAAATTGTCACAGAAGAATTGGCATACTGTATATATAACATGGTTCTTGTGCCGGCAGATTAGTGTAAAGAAGGTGAAATACTATATATACCAGTAAGTTTCACTATGCAAATATATTCAATAAAGAAGACTAATCCCAGTTAAGAATGCAGACTTCCAGTTTTGAATTGCCACCATTATGACAATGAGAGATTTTCAAAATGTAAAATTATTTAGAAGAGCACTGTGGTTTGGACCTGAAGTTTTCTCTATTATAAGCTCACCTTTATGTGCTGTCAAGACTTAAGCATGTGTTATGTCTGTGAATAATCACACACATAGTGACCTGGCTGGGCCAGACATCTGAAACCAACATAATTGTTCTAATTTACTGTACTGAAGCTACAAAAGATTCCTGTCATCTAAGGCTTCTTTGTTGGCCATCTCAGGCACAATACGTCTATAGATAGATTACATTGTGCTGCTGAGGACTGGTGTCACAGCATCCTTAAATGAGCGCAAAATAATAGTAATAATCTAATGACAGTTCAAAACAGTGGAATTAGATCTACCATTTTCACCTTTACCAGAACAAAGGAGACGATACTAGTGATTACAGAGTCTGAGGAGGATGTCACTTGTGTCTCATACCATGCATCCTGCATAGCCCTGTTAGGCTGTATTGAATAGGATTTACCATTCACTGCAGAATTCACACATAACGTCATGTACCTGGCTAGTCTATTATTGCTATTAAGTCAAACATATGCACAGGATATGTATTTTCTTACATCTGACTGAAAGGAATTCTGTTGAATGAAACCATCAATTTTGTGACAGTAAATACTAACAGTCTTGCATGATAAATTGGTCTGTGCAGTCAAAAATTAATCAGTTTAGTGTCTGAACCTTAAAAAACTAAGACAATAAAGGGATAGTTCACCCAAAAATGAAAATTACCCCATGATTTACTCACCCTCGATCCATCCTAGATGTAAATGACATTTTTCTTTCAGATGAATACAATCAGAGTTATATTAAAGGGGTCATATGATGCGATTTCAAGTTTTCCTTTCTCTTTGGAGTGTTACAAGCTGATTGTGCATAGTGCCTTTACGATGCATTTGTGTAAGAAAAATATCCATATTTACAACTTTATAAACCTTAATCTCTAGCTTCCGCTAACTGTCGTATGAGTGTTCACGAGAGAGTTGCGTCCAGCGGATGACGTAGGCGTAGCGTAAACTCCGGTGAGAATATGCTAGTCTCCCGAGAACCAAGTTTTGTTTACAGCAAAGGAAAACCAGTGTCCTCTTGGCTTATATCGAAATCCTCCGACATTTTTCTTTACAAATCCTCGTTTTGTACTACAAATTCGTGACCGGTGTTTTTTTCTCTCTCCTCTGCGCTTCCACGTTCGTCACCGTGTTTGCCTACGTGCTACGTCATCCGCTGGATGCCACTCTCTCGTGAACACACGTATGACAGTTAGCGGAAGCTAGAGATTAAGATTTGTAAATATGGATATTTTTCTTACACAAGCGCATCGCTTCGCTTCGGGAGGCCTTTATTAACCCCCCGGAGCCGTGTGGACTTCTTTTATAATGGATGGGTGCAATTTTTTGGACTTCAAATTTTGGGCTACCATCCACTCCCATTATAAAGCATGGATTAGCCTGGACATTATTTAATATAACTCTGATTGCATTCGTCTGAAAGAAGAATGTCATATACACCTAGGATGGCTTGAGGGTGAGTAAATCATGGGGTAATTTTAATTTTTGGGTGAACTATGCTTTTAACTTTGTATTATGGACCTTTAAATCAACATGAAAGGACATTTGCATATTTTATATCCACAATGTGTTGTATTTCAGAGTGTAAAAGAATATTTAAGTTATATATGGGGGGAAAAATGGGGCGGGACTTTTTATTTATTTATTTGGTAATTGATTAAATTGCATACATTTTTGGAGCCAGACCTCAATGCAATTTTTTTAAAACAAATGTGCCATTGTTTGCTATAATCTTATCTAACAGTTAACCAGTAGTTCACTCAAAATTACAATTCTTTTCTGATTCTGAAAATCATTTACTTACCTTCATGTAATCTCAAACCTGTATGATTTTCATTTTTGGAACCAAAAAAAAAGCTTTTACATTTTTACATGTCATGAAAATTGCAATTTTTTGAACTATTTAATTTATTTATTTATTTTAAGCATGTCTCTAGTCAAGTCTAGTCTAGTTAATCAAATATATATATATATATATAAAACAGAAATGAGAATTACAATAGGACTGTTTTTACTGTTTTTTTTCCCCCTGTTTTTGGGCATTTCTATATATATATTATTATTTTTTTTTTTTAATTTTATTTATTTATTTATTTTTTTGACATACAAATTTCAGGACCACATGGTGGTGGGTAAATAATGCTGAATTTTTGGGTGAATTATCCCTTTAAATTACTACTATATATTAACTATCTCCAACATTTTTTAAAGACTTCATTAACATTAGCAACAAACAATGCCTAAATGGCTATTGGCTATTAGTTAGCATTAACTGAAAGCACAGAGCAAGATATTCTAGAGTGCTATTCTATTCTTATCTGGTAGCAGATCATGTTTTTGCTTCAGTGCTAGCAGGCATGGACTAAAAGCCATCCAGTTCTGATTTTATGGGGTCTTTAAAGAAACTGACATTTAAAGTAGTACAGGCACAAACACACACACGCACACACACTGGCTTTATCGCATCAGTATTTATTACTTCATGAGTAAGGGATTATCTCCATTAACATGCATAGCCGCCCAATATCAAACCACTTTTCCCTCATTGATCCTTGCTGTGCATGAAGGCTGCCAATTTGTTTATATTTGCATTCAATTTTTAGATAATACACAGCTAAAAATGGCCAGCTTCAAAGTGTCTGGGCTGTTTCTTGTACGGTGCTTTCCTGAGGGATTATCTCCATTAACATGCATAGCCGCCCAATATCAAACCACTTTTCCCTCATTGATCCTTGCTGTGCATGAAGGCTGCCAATTTGTTTATATTTGCATTCAATTTTTAGATAATACACAGCTAAAAATGGCCAGCTGTAATTGGATTGTGCGCTGTTGGGCTTTCATATGTGGACGCATTAGTGACTGCTCAAGTAGCAGTGACCTTGGGCTAAACAACGCTCGCTTCCTCGCCTGACGAACCTCGCCGGCCCTCCTTGACTCGTGCCTCCTCGCTCCTTTTTGAGATGCAAATGGGATCAGCGAAGGTCCCATGGGGCGGTTTGTTCAGCTAACTCTACAGCGTACAAACAATTAGCACATGCCGAGGCATGAATATGTGCTCACCTTGTGCTCTAACGGGGACAAAGATTCATCCAAATCTCATCAGGGCTCAAGAAACGCAAGAATCTGTTGCTAGGAGATGTTTATACAGTCATTCAAAATGAGGCTTTAATGAATTCATGTACCCTTTTGCTAGTTTTTAGATATCTGAATAGGATGGAAGTGTGAATCTCATGACACTGACACTAAGTTTATCATAGTTCACCTTCAGAAATCAAAGGGGAAAATTGTAAACTGTATTTTTTACAGTAAATTTTCAAATTATTTTTTTTTACATTCTGTCATTATTTTAAATATTCCTTTCAGCTTCAAATGGTTGGTATTTATTTTATTTTCTATTTTATTATTTTATTTAATTATTTTTAGCACCACTGTGTCAGGTCTATATATATATATATTATTTTTTTTTTATAATGAGAATGGGTTGATATGCTTCATGTAATGCAAAAATAATTCATGGCACAAGCTTAATTTCTAGGCAAATATTTTTTTATTTTTCACTTATGTTTGGGCTTTTGTATTGTGCCATTATTTTTTATGAAAATTAAGCATATTTCTCCTTTCCCCTTCAAATTAACTTTAACATGAGTCTGACACTCTGACAGACTTTATTCATTAATTTATTATTTTATTTTATTTTATAATATATAAAATATATTTTTATAATAGTTATATAAATCTTATGATTCCCAGTGGTGATTGTTATGTAATAGAGAAGCAGCCAGAGACTCACTGCGCCTTCAAAAAAATCCAACTGAGGTGCGTAGACCAAAAAAGGTTACCCGAAGGTGAAGAGCTTGAAAAAAGTCTGCACACTCAAACAGTGATTCTCATGTAATATCATGACTTTTCTGTATCAGAATTTATTTTAAGACATTAAAGTAAATACTACAGTACAATATTGTACATTGTGCTGGTAATGAGAATGGACTGATGTTCTTAATGCAATGCAAAATGACTTAATAGTCAATATCAGCCTTCATTCATTTATTTATTTAGATTTTTGGGTATAATATGACAATGTTCTTGACAGAATCAGAGTTTCGCCAAGACTATTTGATCCCAAGTGAGATTTATTTTGCTCAATCACATGCTAATATAACGTTCAGAGCTCTTATTAGCATATTTGGTTTATTGAAGTGACGCTGCTTAAAATAAAAGCCACCTTGACACTTTCTTTGGCCTTTATACAGGAGAGATAGAAAAACAGGAAGGGAAAGAAGAAAGCCAAGGGGATCCATCTAAAATTAGCTGCTGTGAGAACAGCATCTTGATGGAGGAGTTCACAAGGTGCTCCATCTAATCCAATCAATCTAGAACAAAGCCAGAAGTTTCCTCCAAACTAAGCACTCCGTATGAAAGGAGCGAGACATGTTTGATGTCTGCGTCCAAGCACTGCAGCAGAAAGTTTGCTGAAACAGACCGTTTTTCTCTCTGTGTTCACATGATGTAAGTTCTCATTACCAGAAGCATGAAATGATCAAAAGATTCATGGAGCTTAAACTCATTGTCTTAAAATCCTGTTGTTTTGTGTTTCCAACATCATTTGACCTGAAATGCATTGTTTTTTTGAAAATGTTTGTGGCATGTCTGACGGGCCAGAGCAATGTTTTCAAAGACTAATGCATGCATCCTCGGTGGCCCCAGTGCATCATGGGAGCATTGCATGCTCGGTGTGAGTCTCAGTGCTGTGTTTGTTTTTGTTGAGTCATAAACATATACATAACCATATGAGAACAGAAGAGCTCGCTGTCAGAATGCCTCATTTGGATGCCGATGTGTCCATGGGTCACAGTCATGCATGCCGCTTCTGCACTGTTGTTCATTTTTACTGGGGCGTGTTATTTATATGAGATGCAGCCATGTTGTCTGATGGAGTTTTGCCTGTTTGAGAAAGCAGAGCTCACCATGTTGTGCTTGATTTTACTGAATTAGTTTGTGCATAACATGAGAAATTGAAATTTAATTTTATAAACAGCATAACCTTAGTGTGGTCAATCAGTGACACTAAAATATATATTAAATTTGGATGATCATCACATTTATGCTCAGCATTTTATGATATTAGATTTCAGTCAATATAGTTGGCCACTTTCACAATGTGTAAATTGAGTTGAGTGTCTTTTAAAGGGTTTCCATGACATAATGAGTCTGAATCTTTATTTTATTTTATTTTATTTTATTTTATTTTATTTTATT
>NW_015505297.1:1787233-1787964 GCF_001515645.1 Sinocyclocheilus grahami | reverse complement strand
TTATCGGATCAGTGTTTTTGTCCATACAATACAAAAAAAACCTGGACAAAAACTTGAAAAATTCTTCCAAAAATCTTTTTCATCATACATATTTGGAGCAACATGAGTGTGGGTAAATAATAATGAATTTTAATTAATTTTGCTACAGCCATCCTATATTAGCTTTGGAAACAGTGGATGAGTCCTGAACATCAAATGCATCTGAAAAGTGTGAACTACAAATTAATATTAATCTACATAGCAGCTATTGTTAATCCAAATTGATTATCAGTGTTTTTTTGTAGCATATAAAATTTGCATTAATTTTTATTCATATAACAACAGATTGCCCTGTCACAGAGCTAGGTGATATGACAGTGAATATATAATTGTATTATTGTTGTATTATGGCGGTTTTATAATGCAACTCCTGTTTTGAGTCTGGTTTTAACATAATATGAAGCTGTATTTACACTTGTGCCAGATTTATCATTCAGGTATTCTATCAATTTCCAAGTAGGAAGAGACATTAATAATAGGAGATTAAGTACCTTTCACATGGAAAGTATTTAATGTCATTAAAAAAGGCATTGCCACATAATGCTTTAATATATAAATCTATCTATATACATTATATAAATATTGTGATAGAAATTCAAGCATCCTGCGACTCTATTTCACTTTCTGTCCAATATCTGGGTGATTATTATGAAACAATATTATACTTATATTATTATATGACTTTATTTTTT
>NW_015505297.1:1769789-1787223 GCF_001515645.1 Sinocyclocheilus grahami | reverse complement strand
AAAATATGTTTATTTATGCATCTTGTTAAACTAAAATGTAACATTGTAAAGTTGTTGCATGTAGTTCAGAAAAACTTAAGGACACGTGGGAACTCATTTAATGTCGTCATTAGATTACGGGATTCTACAGGATAATTGTGTAATATTCACACGAGGGTCAGTGCACTCTAAATCCCATAATCCACCAAACTCCATTACTGAAGTCTGTTATTAGTGGAGAACCAGTCGACATTTCCCTCTGAATGCATTAAAGAGGCTTTATTGAAATGCATTGTGGTGCTTCAGACGTGCTGTTCCTCAGACAGTTTTCCAGTGCAGAAATGTGACACATGTAAAAACTAAAGGTTGGTGTGGCCATTGTCAACCTGCTTTTACTCTTGCTTGGTAATGATCCTTTAATGAAGTTGAATGAAGTTACATGCAACATTGTGACCGATAATCAATAGTTCACACTCCTATTGTGTTACAATTAACCTGATCCCCAGAGACACCCTGAACGCTTTATCCTGCTGTTGTGAAGGGCTAACAGTGCATTTAGCACCGTCAGGCCGGTCAATATGTAGATGAGTTTGTTTCTTCATCTGAACAGATTTGGAGGAATTCAGCATTACATCACTTGCTCACCAATGGATCATCTGCAGTGAATGGGTGCCGTCAGAATGAGAGTCCAAACAACTGATAAAAACATCACAATAATCCACAAGACTTCAATCCATCAGTGTCTTGTAAAGTGAAAAACTGCTTGTTTGTAAGAAATAAATCCATAATTTTGCCGTTTTAACTTTAATAAATCATTGCTTTTGGCCAAAATGTGAGTCCATAATCCATAATAACGCTTCCTCCAGTGAAAAAGTCCATCCCCTGCTGTCCTCTCAATCCATCAGTGTCTTGTAAAGTGAAAAACTGCTTGTTTGTAAGAAATAAATCCATCATTTTGCCGTTTTAACTTTAATAAATCATTGCTTTTGGCCAAAATGTGAGTCCATAATCCATAATAACGCTTCCTCCAGTGAAAAAGTCCATCCCCTGCTGTCCTCTCACATCAAAATCCACCAACATATTGTTTAGGACTGTTTTTTTCCCCGCTCGTAAACGGTTTGATCTGTGCATATTTCTCTCCTGATTCAGACAAGATTACTTTTTAATTTGAGAAAGCAATATAACTCGTTAAAAATGGTTTAAAGTTAAAAACGTTTTATTGATACATTTGTTTCTCACAAACACACAGCTTTTCGCTTCACATGACATTAATTGATGGACTGGACTGGTGTGGATTACTTGTGGATTATTGTGATGTTTTTATCAGCTGTTTGGACTCTCGTTCTGACGGCACCCATTCACTGCAGAGGAGTGAGCAAGTGACTTAACGCTAAATTTCTCCTAATCTGTTCAGATTAAGAAACAAACTCATCTACATCTTGGATGTTTTAAGAGTGAGTAAAATTTTAAACTTGGGTGGGCTCTTTTGACTAGTAAGTAATGACCTAGCAACCACTTAGTGTTGCATTGAGAAAACATTCAGAACATCTTGGAATCCACAATATTCTGGCCTCATGGTGGTGAGTTTTGCTTCTTTATATATATATAAATCAGGGTTTGCTTATTTATTATAGAATGGATTCATTATATAACACATCTAGAGGAATTATCTAAACATTTACTCCCATCACATTCCTGCACCGATCTGTTTCTCTGAACATCCATCAGTGCTGAATCTCTCTGGAGACTTTAGAAATGATGAGATGTGCAAATAACATGCCATGGTTTAATAATCCTGCTGGCTAGCCCAATGTTGCTGAGATAAATTTCCAAGTGCATTGTGGGAGGAGATCAACCAGCAAAACTCAATGGAAAACCCAGTGTAAATTTCAGTGCATAAAAATCCACAGAAATGTGTCCAGCTGTTGAGAGATCCTTTGGGTGAAGGTCCCGGGAGCAGCACATATGCTAATATTCAGGCTCCTGACAGGTACATGAGAACATCACGTGTACTGATGAAGACGTGACAGGCAGAACTGGTTCCCTGGACGTTCTAATGTCAAGGAAAGGCCTTCGGGGGGATTTACAGTTAAATGCTACTTGCCTCTCAACATTAACATAAGCATATGTCCATATGGTTATGAGCCAAACTCCCAGTGCAGAGTCACATGACCATGTGGTGATGGATGCTGAAAAAAAAGGTTAATAAATTCTATCAGGTCATTTGTATTGGAATTTTATGTATTTATAACTCTGCTATTGATATAATTTGATACATTTTTGGCTTGGGTGTTCAAAACGGTATTGATTAAATTGGGATTATGAAATCAATGCTAAAGATTAGGCTAATATATGAGGCTGTCTTACCTCATTCTTCTTGTAGAACATTATTTAGATGTTATATATGTAACTGTCAGATTAAGAAGAGATTTTGAGATTTTTATTCAGCCATGAGTTGTTAAATGAAGCATTTTTTTCCAAAATGATAAACTGTGTCTGATGTTTCAGGGTAAGTTGGGCCTGTGGCTTAACTAAAGGCAACCGTAAGATTTGCCTCCAAGTGCAGGAAGAATGATAACAAATACTATTACAAAATGCTGAAAGTGGTTTTATTGCATTCAGATATTAATATTGAATCTTTTCTTTGGCTGATTAATGAAAATGTGAATAATTTGCAGCAAAATGAGATTTTAGAATGGGATTGTGCCTTACTAATGTTTTTGTCATGTTCATATTTTTATTTTGGTAACACTTTAGTTTAGAGACAAATTCTCAGGCCGGACATGTTTTTCCTTTCTTTGAGGAAAACTTACTCTAAGAAAAAACTTACCCCACAATGATAGTTCATCAATTAGCCTTTGAATTTGTGCTTGGAATCTTTCTGTTACTATTCTTAATCTTAAACTACTACACTGTAATTGTAACAGGGGAAAAGTGTTTCAGACTGTTGGGAGACATTCTGGAAATCCCGGAATCCAGTTCTCTTTTAACAGCTTAATCAGTTCAGAGATCTGAAACGGTTATTTGAGGGAATGAAGGAGAACTGAGTTAAAGTAATGCCACTCATGTAGATCTCAATCTGGACTCCCACCACATGCGCTGTCTTATGAGAGAAGGTCCATAATAACCGACACTGAATTCTGTTCTGTTGTATCCAATAGACTAACTTGAACATCTCTTTTGATATTTCATTCATAACCCAGTTTTCCAGTCCAGATTTCATTCTTTACCCAAATGGTTTGATCTTCCTCATAGGCTTTGTCAGTCACCCTCTGCGTTAATAGAGTTTCAGGTTTTTGATCTTTTTGCATTGCCTGTTCCGAACATTAAAGAACTATGAATTTCCAAAGAAATTTTGATGTAGTATTCATCAGTTCGGATGCTACCACATCACTAATAGCAAGATTTGGGCAGATTTACCCATCAATGCTGAACTTGTATCGCAGTCTCACTCATCTGATTCCTGTGATTATGATGCAAACATGTCATTCTGCACATTTACTGTTTAATGCTCAATGAGACCCTGACATGGTTTGAGGAAGAAAGAGGAATATAAAGTAAAGAAAAGCTGCCTATTAATCTATAACTAAAGTTATTAGTCTCTTAGTCTCACTACAAGTGGCCACAAAGCTAAAAAACAAAGGCCTCTGTATAGTTAAAAACTAAAACAAAGGTTCATTTTGTTATGAAAAGCAAAAGAAATGCATTTGTTTAACATCATGTTCGTGTCTTTTTCTTGAAGGAGCATCAGGCAGATGTATCAAATACGTCGTGACATTTCGCTTTGGTTGATTAAGCAATAGTAGGTGATTGAAAGAGCCGTTAAAGCAGGTTGGAACTCAGTTTAGCGCAGTTAATTGCCCTTTCGCTCGCATACAGTTACTGTTTTCTGGCTTTCTTTCAGTCATGCAGTTTTGTTTATTAAAATAAGGACTGTGATTGTTCCCTGATATGGCAAGCAACTATATTTCTGCCCTTTTTTCCCTAAAAATAATAGTTCCTTGATGCCAAAATGATAAATTACATTGTTGTTCTTGGTTTAAAAATGTTTATCTACAACAATTGCTCATGCTCTAGTTACGGTAAACTCGCAAAGCGGGTTCTGTGAAACCATTCAAGAGCGTTTCATTAAAATTACATTCAAAATCTTAATCTAAATTTGAATTCCAAAGCAGTTCATGTATTCCCAAAGAAAAAAAAAGAGCCCTTCATTATGAATACATACGTATATACATAATACAAGTACAGAAAAAGTCTTTAAAATGGGATGACAGGCTTCAAAAGACGTGAGTGTTGAGGGAAAGCTCAGTCTGATTTCTATCATAGCTCCATATTTGGCACTTGGAAGTCTAGCGAGGCTTTTGATTTAAGTTCAGAGGGAAATCTGAGAGCTGGTTAGACGTGTGCCGTTTAATGAAGTCGTGCTGGAACGCCCATGGTTTGGGATCAAAGCCGCTTTGTGTCTAAAGAGGGCTAAAATGACAGGAAGTCACCAGTTTCGCCCCTCTGAAACTGAGTCCAGAGGAAATGAAGATTTTGCCTTGAGTTGCTCAAAGGAACATTTTTCAGATCGCACCATCTCTGCCCTCGAAACTGACCCAAGTCCAGTAATTATTTCACATGAGATTGGAATATATTTCAGCATTACATTAATGTTTAAGTAGATGTTAATTCTTTAATTCTGTATTCATGCAAAACTTTATTTTAAATCACAAATGAGGTTGTTGGAGTCCACCTTGATTAAGTCTTCTAAGACTTTCCATTAAAATGCTGTATAAGCAGTGTACATGCAATTCTACATTATGCTACTATAACAGATGCAATTTGCTTAGATCTCTTCATTTAGATCTTTAGGTACAGTAGACCAGTGTTTCCCAACCGGGGTGCTGTCTGTCGAGAGCAGTGGTGCCGTGGAAAAAAAAATATTTTTTAATATTAGCTATTATATAATAACCATTTCTGATGTTGCCAATAATTAGAGATGCACTGAAATTCCGGCTGTCGAAAATTAGTTCACCACTCAGGTTTCACTTTCACGTGGTGTGACGCTCTGCGTATTATCCCGCTCTATGCGTGTGCGCTCCGCTCAGTTGCTCGCGGCCCATGTGACTGCTCCACTCATATACCGTTCATGCTCATCGTAACAGTAAAGTCCACTCAAAAATCGAGCTGACAGGAAACATCGATGTAGTACAGTATTGTTTCTGTTTGCAATAGCCCTACTGTGCGGTAACATGGTGTGGTAAATGGGCAAATCTGGTAACGCTGCCATCTCATTCATTGATCTGCTAACCGCATGTTATGCTCACGTGTCCTCTGATAATAATAGCTTTCTAGGACTAAACATTATTTGGATAATTGGTAAAAAAAAAAAAATCTCTTAATAGCCCTAACTGTGTGTTAGACCTACCTGAAAAACTAAAAAGCAGTTTATTTCATTTGTAGGCCTATCGTTATTTTTTATTTGTGCTATGATTAGTAATTTCTTTATTTGTTCTTATTTTATTATTAACTGCTTAGCCTCCTTGTCATTTTTTATTCAATTCAAAGTTTGAAATCAAGCTATCTCGTGCTACTGCAACAAAATTACCCAACTGTAAAATCAAAAAAACACTGAGTGAGCAACACTTTGTTTAATTACCATTATAACTAGCTATCTCACAATGTTTACATATGAATAAAAGCCTACATTAAAATCTGACATATAAATTGGTCTTTTCATTAGAAATTAGCCTACTGATTGCCACCATTGATGGACAATTTTTAAAAATAATATAAAAAATATCTGTATGACATTATATTCTGCAGTTCTGCCCTGCTGTACCGAATATCTATACTTTTCAAATTATCATATCGAAGTTAGAAATTCAAATATTGTGACAAAATAAATTTTGTAGGGTGCCACAAATTTGTTAAAATTTCCAAAGGGTGCCGCGACTAAAGAAAGGTTGGGAAACACTGCAGTAGACCAATTCATTATCTCTCCATTTAGACCTGTTTATGCAGATATTTACCAAGATAAAGAGGATATTTTGTCAGATAAACATGCTTAACATATGCAACGATATCTGCAACCTCAATAAATTTATATTAAGATTTAATGTTGATTTTTAATGCAATTAACTACATTTTAATTAATTAATTTAAAAGTTAAATATTTTAATTTGACCTTTTTGCGAAGAAGTTAAATCTGAGGACATGCAAGTTAACAGTTCAAATTCAAGGTACTCTTGCAAAAGTTTATTTATTGGCAAAATACAGTATTAAAATATGACAACTCCACAAAATTGTGGTCATTGAAAAATCTGTCATAGTATTTGTTTTTATACTCAATAATTTTTTATTTATAATTTATATTTTTATTTAATTTTGTTTAGTATTGATATTTTTATTTATTTATTATTATTTTAAGGGCTTTTTTTTAAATAAACTGATAATAAAATGAAAATGAAATGATCATGATTAGAATATACAAGTCAATGCATCTGGCCTAGCAATAGCTCAAGTCAATGATTATCTTATTTTAGTATTAATTTCATTATTATTATTTTGTGTGTGTGTGTGAGAGAGAAATCATACTCACTTTATAATGAAACTGCTAATAATTTTGTCCTTGATTTCTTATCTTCCCCCCACATCTAGTGACTTTTACTTAATTGAAACAACTGTCGGCTATCAGCCCGGTCGACTAATTTGACACGCAGGGAGATACGCAGACGAGCATATCAAGACACGCCAACACCCTGCTAATAAATCATACTGGGGCTGTCACACAGGAAAAGGCCATCCAAATGTTCTTGCTCTTGTTCGTGCCATTTCGAGTACGTCTGGTCCGGCTAATGTAGGAGCTCTGCTCTCCTGTCAGCAGCATCTGCTCCTGCTAGCCTGAGGGTGTGATCAGGTGCCTGATGTCAGGGTTTATCGGTGCTGAATGCTGATTGCTTTAGAATTGGTCCTCGTCAATAAGAATGTGCCATTTGTTCAGGTAATGCAGGACAAGTGGAGTCGGCTGCTCAATAAACTAAGGGAAGATGTTTTCGAAAGATAGGGGTGATTGCAATGAAATTGAGAAGAGGGTATCCAAGATATGTGAATTACTAATAAAACTGAATCTGACTTATGTTCTCAATAGATATTCTAAGCACACAGACTTATTTCCATTTATGCATTTTATTTGATGGCGTGAGTGGCATCTTGGACTGAATGTAAAAGTTGTATTATTATTTCTGTACTGATCAAAATTGCTTTATTGAATTCTTTATTATTTTCTTTTACAATTATAAGTGATATCACAATTTAAACAATGGAAAACTGTCAGACAATCAATCTCAGGACATCAAGGGTACAGTGGTACCAGCATAGAGACGATGCTGGTGAGACATGTTGATTTGCTTCTCTGATTTAATGAAATGAAGAAAACGTGTCACTTTAGAGACACTGATGGAACTAAACCACGTTACTGAGCTGTCAACACTGTTAAAATCTCAGAAATGGGACATTTAGAACAATAGTTCAGCTAAAAATCAGCTTTAAAAAACTGTAAGACTACACATCTGTTTTCCATAGCATAAGGAAAGCAAATAGTGACCAGCTTTCAAAAACAAAAACCCCTAAAACTCCCATTAAAAGAAACAGTTCAACCCAAAATGAAAATGTGCTGAATATTTTCTCATCCTCAGACCAACAAAGATGTGAATGAGTTTGTTTTTTCATCGGAACAGATTTGGAGAAATTTGGCATTACGTCACTTGCTCACCAATCCAACTCGTGTTCAGCCAGAAGCAAAGATTTGAAGTTAAAAACATCTTGATGGGTTTGTTTCTTACAAACATGCAGCTTTTCACTTCACAAGAAGTTATTTGATGGACTGGACTCGTGTGGATTACTTGTGGATTATTGTGATGTTTTTATCAGCTGTTTGAGCTCTCATTCTGACGGCACCCATTCACTGCAGAGGATTGAAGCTAATGATCATTTATGAGACATGCAAGGCCTTTTGGCATCATTGAGTCTTTTCAATATAGCAAAACACATGTGCACTTCTTCTTCCAATTCTCTCAGTCTTTCACTTCTCACAGTGTACCATTATTGTACTCCATGGTGGATTGGAGGCGAGAAATTGTTTAGCCAGTCAGTTCGATGCTGTTTTTCAGTATTATAGCGATCCATTCTGAGCAGCAGCCTCCAGACTGCATGTGTCTGCTGCACTCAGACACTGACCCTGAGCTCGTAACTCACACGCCATGGCCTTGCAGTTGTTTGTGTGTCTAGCCGGCACTGGAAAGCATTAATCGCTCCCCAGCGCTCCAGCCGTCGCTGACCAGGTTAACTGCCCCCTCTCTCAGACCATTTACCCCGCGCCTCTTCCCCACTGTCGTCCAAATAACTGCTTCAGTTTTAAGAGAGAAACGTATCGATTGCTGAGTGGTGCTTAATGAATTTTGATTGGTGTAGCTGCCATCGGAGATACGCTTTTGCTTTATTGATTAAAGGCTAAATTTTACACACACATGAACAAGAAATTTCATAGATGGATCACTGGGCTTTATCATTAGCCCCATTTGAACCTTTCTGCATGTGTAGTTTTGAATGTGATATTGGAAAATTTGATTATTCTCCCTGTTGTGTCAAGTGATAACCAACCATTTATCTGTCTGTCTGTCTGTCTGTCTGTCTGTCTCTCTGTCTGTCTACAGTATCTGTCATACTATCTATTGTACAATCTACAGTATCTATCTTACTATATTTTGTTCTATCTATATATCTTGCTATCTATCTATTGTACAATCTACAGTGTCTGTCTTACTGTCTTTTGTGCTCTATCTATTGTACAATCTACAGGATCTATCATAGTATCCATCTATCATACAGTCTACAGTATGTATCATGCTATCTGTCTATATATCGTACTATCTATCATATTATCTATCTTTCATACTATCTATCTATTGTACAATTTACAGTATTGATTGTTCTATCTATCTATCATCTGTCTATCTATCATCTATCTATCTATATCTATCCTATTGTATCTATCATACAATCTAATCTTTCAAAGAAGAAATAAGGTCGTTCTTAAATTTTAAGAACTTTGTAATTCAGCAAATGTTTTTTTTTAAAGGTTTTCAACTTATTTCTGAATTGAGCAAAACCCTGTAATTCGTATTCAAAGGTCAAATGCTGCAGGATGAGTTACACAGCTTGTTCAAATCATTAACCCTAAGTAGAAGCCATTTGAGCCAATTGTATTTCATATCACTAAGAAATGCAATTTAAACATATAAAATCATTTATTTTTTTCTTTCAATGTCATTTAATGGTGTTTTAGTCGGTCTGAGGCTCGTCATCATCGGTAGTGATGCTTTCAGATGTCAACCTCAGCCAGTAGAGCATTATTTATTTCCAGTCCAGCAGTATGGTTATGTGAGCTGATTCCTACTGATTTCCTTCATCTTCATCCTCAGTGTGTGGGTCTCATCGACCGTCATAATGAAAGGCTTTGTTCTGAGTCACTCTGTTCAGTGGAGGACTTCAAATGAATGAACTCATTGGTGCAGTACAAGGCCAAGTATGTAACACTATTCCGCCAACACATTTGGCCTGGAAACATTGATGATAACCATATCAGTACACAGTGGATGACAGACACAGTATAGTCTCACGTTGCCAGATTTTTAGACCAATCCTGGTCCACTCTACAGCTTAATGAAATATTCTGGGTACTAAACCAATTAAGCTCAAATCGACAGAACTTGATTAGCATAATAATATGGTAAGTATATAAATAAATAAATAAAAATAAAATAATTTTGGTTCGTCCTTACTTTTCTGTATTTTTTTTTTAACAAAGATGGAGGCACTTATAATGGAAGTGAATCGGACCAATTTTTGAGTTTTATAAAAGCACTTAAATTAATTATTGTGGTAAAACTTGTGTAATGTATATTACATATTACTTTTCTGTTTATTTATGTATTATGTACTTTATAAAATCATTGTTTTACAGTCATTTTAGGGTTTATGGCATTGAAGTTGTAACATTTAAAGGGATCATGATGAATTGCCTTTTTTATTATTTTGTACTGTTTTCTGAGGTTCACTTATAATGTTATTTTTACATCAAAAATCATCATAATTTAGAAGTAATAGGCTAATTTCAGTCCTATTTTGACCCCCCCTCATCAAAACTGTCTGTTTGAATAGCCATGGCGGATTGTAGACTAAGTGAACAGCTAAACAGGCAGTGATGTAGAATCGGTGGGCGGGGCTAAACAGGCAGTGATGTAGAATCGGTGGGCGGGGCTAAACAGGCAGTGATGTAGAATCGGTGGGTGGGGCTAAACAGGCAGTGATGTAGAATCGGTGGGCGTGGCTAAACAGGCAGTGATGTAGAAGCAGGCGTTGATCTTCTTCTGCGGAGGCGGTGTTTAGCCACACTATTACGTTATAAAGTGGCACATTCCACAAGCTGTCGTTTTGGCAGATTGGCTTCAATATAAGCTGTTTTTAGACTAACAAGAAAGTTACAGGATGTTTTTTATAGTACAATGACCTTTTATATGTCAAAAGATCAAGGGAATTTTGATTTCTCAGTTCATGACCCCTTTAATAGGAAAAAAAGGACAAGTGGAAATTAATTCTTGTGGTAATTACCTTTATGTCACAGAAGTTGACCTTGAATCGAACCTAGAATATTTCTTTAAAGTGTCTCAAATAAAGCTCTAAATATCTTGATTATCTGATGCCATGATTTTTACATTGTTAATATACAGTATATGATCTTACATCCCTGTGGTTTAGCAGAGACCCTCTTTAGTTTACAATCGCAGTTAAAGGACTGTCTCTTCTCCAATCTTCTCTAGAGGATCTCAGACCCATGTGTCATCAGTTATGAAGCAATTCAAATAATATGTTATCACAGTTACATTTCCACATGTTCCATGTATCTGATCACCGGTGTGGTTGACACCTCTGATAATGCTATTGTAAGGTACATAGGTCCAACTATTGTTTTCCCAGAGGGAGATGCACTGTGGATCAGAAAGCCACATTATAAGGTTATTTACTGCTTGAACTCTTTGCCCGTTCCAGTAAAGGTCGACTTGGAAAAGATTGTTCTTGTCTATTGTTCCTCCACGTGTCTTCACAGACAGGAGGGAAATGAATGTTCAGGGCGTATGACGAACAAGCATCTGATCAGTCAGATCATCACGATTACAATCTGACTAGACTCCTTTATTAAACACCTGTCTATCAAAGTTGAGTTCTGCAAGTGCAAAACTGTCGACTTGATGTCAGCCATCAGAAAAACTGCATTAAAAATTAGCATCGTTTTATGAGATGTTCCTAAGCGCTTGAACCTGGCAACTCGTATGGTGATGTACTGTCAGTTGTATAGGGTAAGATATTATTCATGCATTACGTACATAGGCTATATGAGCCAGTGTTCGTTTTCCAGTAGGGTTTTTCCTTTTGTTTTGATGCAAATAACATCAAATGGCCCTTTTCTGTGCAGGGTTTCTGCTGAGAAAGCATGTGTTGATGTGTAATGAAGGATTTTGTGTTCTTCATTTCATTATTTTTGTCTTCACAGTAGAGAAGATTCACAGATTCACTTAGCAAAGTCAAAGAAGTATGTAGTTAAATATTGTTTACAATTATCACTATTTTGAAAATTAAAAAAGAAAATGAAAGTATTGTTGTATTTTTATTTGAATTAAAATATATAATTAGTATAAACACATAAATGTTATTTATATTAAATGCATTGATTTATATATAAAATAATATCTAAAAATTAAAATCATATATACATGATAATTGTTTTGGTAAAATTACATTTTTATTTGTATTTATTTAAAATATATCATTTGTATGCATTTATAAATCGAATATATATTTAATGTATTTATTTATATATAAAATTATATATAAATATTAAAATTATCATTATATATTGACATGAATATTTCTAAATTAAATTATATATTGATTTGTATTTATTTTATACAAATATATATTATTTGTAAAAATGTAATATATGTTTATTTATTTATATAAATGTAATATATATATTTATATATGAGTATATTAAAATTACCATTATTTTAACTTAAATTACATATTTATGTATATTTATTTTATTTAACCTATACAATTTTTATAAATTAATAAATGTAATATGTATTATGTGTATAAAACAATAAAACATAAATATTAAAATGATCGTTATATAATTAGGTACTGACTACTGCAGATTTTCAGATATTCAGAGAACAATGTGTGATGTAGTGTTCTTCAGGTTGACTGACGTCTCTGCAAACACAATTTCACATCTTTAAACCTCCAGACCTGAGCAGAGTTTATTCAATCTCAGAGCAATTTGCTCTATATCAAATTACAGCCACCTCTTCCATTTTGGAAACTGCACCAAACTGAGGTTGACAGTTAAAAAAAAAAAAAAAAGGCAAATTGGGCGGGGGGAAGGAAAGCACTCTTGTCATACACTCAGTTGATGAATAATTCCACCGTCACTTTGTACTGTGCCGTGCTTTTCCTAGCAGAGAGCTGATGAAGTCATCTATCCCGTATCCACATGCAGTAGTATGGTTGTGTTGAATATGGAGCGCGTCTCATCTGACATAAAGTAAGAGTTGAGTGTGAAATGCTCTCATTATATTTCAGGTATGAAAGGCTTATACACCATGGGTGGTGAAATCTTTTCACAGCTAATGGATTTTCCCTTACTGTAAAGTTTAACAGCGCTAGTCATCATGCTGCTGGGGCCATTACTGAAGCTTATTAAACTTTTTATAATGTTATAAAAGGTTGTGCAGCCTGCACACCTTGCACAGGATTTAAGTGAATGTTTATTGACTTCATTATATGAAAATGTGGGAAACCTTTACATGCATGAAGGGAACATTAACAAAATTCACCAAATTTATATGGATAGAATTGTTTGTTAACCCCTTTTTTTCTTATCAGTGCGAAAGAGGCTAAAAATACAGATAAGTGTTATACTTTGTGCTTATTCCCATTATTTGCTAAGCTGAAATCATTCAGAAATCATAGTGATTATGACGTCTCAACCATATGCACATTAACATATCTGCATGTTCTATTTATTCATTTTTTTTATTTATTCATTTACTTATTAGATTAAAATTTGGCCAAATGTCATATTTTCATATTGCATACAGAAAATTAAATACACACACACACACACACACACACACACACACATATATATATATATATATATATATCTTTTTTTTTTAATTGACAGAATATTTTCATGACAATTAAGCACATTTTACAAACCAGTGTTATTTTAGTGTCATTGAGGTACTGTTATAGTTTTTATTAATATTTTTATATTTATAATTATTATTATTTTAGTTTTTATTTTATTTCCCT
Organism: Sinocyclocheilus grahami; assembly: GCF_001515645.1. NCBI lineage: Eukaryota > Metazoa > Chordata > Actinopteri > Cypriniformes > Cyprinidae > Sinocyclocheilus > Sinocyclocheilus grahami. The sequence continues at coordinate 1,773,825 of NW_015505297.1, read as the reverse complement.
TTTCACTTTAACTTGAAAGTTTTGGTCATTTTGTTTTTTGTTTTTGTCATTTTTAGTAGTTTATTTAATACATGTCTGTCTATATGTAGTTTTTATCAATTTTTATTTCTGTTTTCATTTTAGTAATTTTAGTACATCAAGTTAAACTAAAATAAATGAGAAATGTTGCCTTAACATCTAGCTGAAATAAAAGGATATATATATATATGTATATATATATATATATATATATATATATATACACACATAAAAAACATAAAAAACAACAATATATATATATATATATATTGTTTTTTGTTGTTGTTTTTTATGAAAATGTTAAAGAAAATTTTTTTTTCTGGTTTAAGTATTATTTTCAGTTTTATTTAACTTTGATCAATCAATCAATCAATAAAAATCTTTAGAAAAAATTCAAATGTGCTTCTTTTCTTAAGCAAAATATAATAAATTTTGGGGTCAAATGTTAAATATACTGTATACTAGACTTGTTCTTGACAGGTTTCATGCGATTCACCCAAATATGCTTAAAAATGAGATTCTCAAAAGCCTATGGTTATGAAGTATTTGTGAGCAGCATGCACTTCACTGTACTTTGCTGTGCTGATGTACTTTTAGCACTGCCACAATCATTATATTATATCCATCCCAGCAGTCAGGCTCAAGTCTTCTTTCATCTCATCACATTTAAGTCTGAAGACAAAACAGCTGCACTCTCTTGTAAAGTATCAGCATCTGTGTCCTGCTTTAAAACCCTGCTTCAAAAAACTGAAAAACATCCAAAAGTGTTGCGCTTTTTCTCCTTGAGCGCCAAACTGGGTCAAGATAAGAATCCGTCATCAAGGAGAAGATAAGTGCCTGCTCTGTTTTATCCTGGTTTTTGACGCACCACAAATTTTGTTGTTGTTTTTGGGACTTTCTTTTTGTTGAACGCATGTTTGAAGCACTGCCTATCTGTGCTGTTCCTCTAATGTGGTGCAGGGGGAGATATGGGTGCAGACAGACAGCCAGGCGTGATGTTGCGTCTCTCTCCAAACCACAGGAACATTGTCTTCTGGCAGACATCCATCACCCTCAGCGCTGTCTGGCTCAGAGCAGCTTCATTATCAGTAAAGCGCTTTACTTCCACAGCTCTGCGGACAGACTTGATGTCTGCTTGTGTCAGTAAGGCATCATATTTGAACTCCCTGCCAATAATAACTCTGCTTCTGTTTGGTACAAATGGATGGAAATGTGGTTTTTCAACTCGGTTTCACAACTAATCTTCCGTTGTCTGAGCAAATGTATCCCTAAAATGTAACCATATAATTGAAATGTTACATGTGTTAACACAGCACTGATGTGATTTATAGACTTAAATTGTATAGATTTAAAATTTTAGATCAACAACATATAATGCAATACAGTTTATTTCTTTTTTTAATTTGTAATAAGCTGCTAGATCTCGATTTTCTCAAATATTGTTTTTATTACAATATTAATTTATTTTATTTAAGATGTATTTTATTAATTATTTCCTTTTTTTAAATAAGTTTCTAGATCTCGATTTTTTTCAACATGCAGTACAAAGCAATACAATTAACAGGATGCAATAATTTTTTCATAAACTATTTATTTAGTTTTTATTATTATTTTTTATTTATCTTATCTTGTTATGACATTTATTTTCATTTCATTTGATTTTATTTCTTATTCGGCTTTGTTTAGTTTTTTTGTTTTGTGTGTTTTTACACAATTATTAATTAATTAATTCATTCATTCATTACACAATATTTTTTATTATAAGATGGATTTTATTTTAATTAATATTTTTTTAATAAGTTGCTAAATCTTAATTTTTTGAATATACAGTAAAGTATAATTTTTTGCTTTAATTTTTATTAGAATTTTCTATTCATCTTTATTTTATTTCTTGTTTTTTTTTTGTTTTGTTTTGTTTTGTTTTGCTTGGTTTGGTTTATATTTGATAACTTCCTGCCAAAAATGATTGATTGATTGATTGATTGATTAATTGATCATCCCCTCTCAGAATAGGGTTGGAACATCATGCATTGTACTATATTTAATAACTCCTTGCTAAAAATAGCTCCTCTGTTAAAACTTCTGCAGTTTATGAAATCGGTTTTGTTATTCTGAGCAGCAGCCAAAGGCCTCTTCTTTCAACTTCAACATAGCAGACATTTCCCAACTAATCTTGTTGATCCGTAGTCTGAGCAAATTTATCCTCGCTTCTTTTCAACCTGTCAGTCAAACGGGAAGATCTTTATGAATGCAAGGCTGCTCAGATGTCCCCAGGGAGTGCAGACACGGTGCATTTCTGCAAATTTGTACGTGGAGGAGGCACAGTGTTTTAAAATCATCTAACCTTTTAACCTTACGAGTTCATCTCAGTCAGCTAACATGCTTTCCACCGGTTTTTTATGTAATTTCTCTTTAGTATTTTCTCCTGGTATTGTGCGGTGTGGATTAAGGGGTTCTGCTCTGCTATGTGGCCAGTGTCGTGGAGGGTCTGATGTGGGCAGCTGGTATGTGGGGTCAGAAAGCAGGGGTGGTGTCAGGACTGGGCACACGTGTGCTGCATCAGTGCTGTGTCAGTACACCTCAGATTAGATTCACAGGTTAACACTGCACAGCTGGCCCACTGTTTATTTACAGGCTGTGTATTTTGGCATAAATGCATTGTCTGGATTTTAAAGTAGTATCAAGCTATCAAAGTATCAAAATACTTTGTCTGTTTTGCATTTTAATAAGTTTCTAGATCTTGATTTTTTTCAACATATAAAGCAATAGAATTAACAATGCAATTTTTTTTATTATTATCATTTGTATTTATTTTTTATTACATTGCATTAATTGTATTCATGTTTTATTTTATTATAAACTTTATTTTATTTTAATTTATTTTTTCTTGCTAGATCTTGATTTTTTTCAACATATGATATAAAGCAATACAATTCATATGATGCAATTATTATTATTATTTTTTTTTTTTAAACCAGTGAACTGAATCTTCTCAGAATCCTTCTCAAAGGCCTCATTTATCTACCAAGTTGCTTGCTTTCAAATTCTTGTGTTTTTGCAGACTAAAATAGACATGTTTTGGTATTACGTCACTTTTAAGTCCCATAATAAATGATTGCCCCCAGCTTTCTGAGTTCAGATCATAGTCACCTGTCTTTGCCAAAATCAGTCAGTACCAGACACCATCTCACCCTCTGCTATGAATATTAATGCTGAACAGGTGCCAAGCTCCTAAATGACTTATCTTGCTAGTCTTGTGCTGTTAGACTGTTTTTCAGGCCTACTTTTATAAGAATCAAAATCAATTACCCAAACACTGCTTATGTTTCAGATATCATCTTTCTGAGAAAGAAGAACAAAGCAAAAAAAGCTGGAGTTTAATGCATTCTCGTGCAAAAATTGGCAGAAAAAATACTTGGAAATATAGTTGCTCCACACTTAAGCTGACACAAAAATGTCTGAATATCATTGCAAAATATCAAAAGAAGTGGCGTTAAAAAACGATCACACTTTAAAAAAAAAAAAGGATTTCATTGCTGTGGGACTACAAGTAATTGCACAAATGGCTCAGAAAAAAGCTCTAGCATCTTGCTATGTGGTTTGATCTTTATTTTCTAATACAATGAAATTCATGTATTTTACCTGTGACTTATGTGTCCAGATAATGGAGAGATTGTGTTTGATAGCCACCCTCGTGGGGACAACCGTAGTATTAAAATGCCCTTTATTGATGTGTTGCTGCTGGTGCTGGACTGTTGGCATTTATCTGTATGCTTATTGCTCTGAGGCCTCCATTGCAGACTGTTTTGTGCATGGCTGAAAGCTGCAATGTGTATTATTTTAGCCATACTCTTGTACAAAGACACGTGTGCATCACTGTACTTGCTGTAGGGGTTTTCATGAATGAAATGCTCTCATAAATGTCTAAAGGATGCACACACCAGGGGCGTAGCCATCATTTCAGAAGTGAGGGGGACAGAAATGTTTTATATATATATATATATATATATATATAACA
>NW_015505297.1:1768753-1769631 GCF_001515645.1 Sinocyclocheilus grahami | reverse complement strand
CTTCAGAAATCATTCTAATATGCTGATTTGCTGCTCAAGAAACCTTTTTTAATTATTATTATTATTATCAATATTTAAAACAGTTGAGTACATTTTTTCTGGATTCTTTGATGAATAGAAAGATCAGTATTCATGTGAAATAAAAAGCTTTTGTAACATTATACACTATACCATTCAAAAGCTTAGAGTCAGTATACATTTTTTTTTTTGGAAAATAAATGATAGAAATTAACACTTTTATTTAGCAATGATGTTTTAAGTTGAAAAGTGATGATAAAGACATTTATAATGCTACAAAAGATTTCTATTTCAGATAGCCTAAATGCGGTTCTTCTGAACTTTCTGTTCATCAAAGAAAGCTGAAAAAATTCTACTAATTCTACATAATAATAATAATAAATGTTTTTGGAGCAGCAAATCAGAATATCAGAATGATTTCTGAAGGATAGTGTGACTGGAGTAATGATGCTAAAAATTTAGCTTTGAAATCACAATAAATTACATTTTAAAATATATTCAAATAGAAAATAGTTATTTTAAATAGCCTAGTAAAAATATTTCAAAATGGTACTGTTTTGCTGTACTTTGGATCAAATAAATGCAGGTTTGGTGAACAGAAGAGACTTCTATAAAAAAAACATGAACAATCTTACTGTTCAAAAACTTTTGACTGGTAGTGTAGCCTATAGTCAACTTTAACTGTTCTCTAATTTCTAGCTTTTAATTGACTTAGAAATCAGATAACTGCTGGACAATAACCAATAATAATGATTTGTTTATATACTACAAGCACTTTTTTTTATCACATAAGGCAGAATAGTTTCTATACTGTAATAAATGCTATGTCAGTTAGCACTGCATTGTTCATATACTTTATT
>NW_015505297.1:1759867-1768613 GCF_001515645.1 Sinocyclocheilus grahami | reverse complement strand
TTAGGATGTATTTTCTATGCCAGTGTCAAAGATGAATTTCTGTTCAGGAAATCTGGACAGACAATAAAGTTAAACTAAACTAAACTAAACTTAAGCCACATGAAGAATCAAAGCTCATCACAAGTAGCTTCTCCACAAGCAGAAGTATATACTAATATACTGGGGAAGTCGTGGCCTAATGGTTAGAGAGGGTTCGAGTCTCGTAGAGAGTCGGACTCATAACCCAAAGGTTGTGGGTTCGAGTCTCGTACCAGCAGGAATTGTAGGTGGGGGGAGTGTACAGCGCTCTCTCCCACCTTCAATACCACGACTGAGGTGCCCTTGAGCAAGGCACAAAAAAAATTCCGTATAGTTTTTACAAAATGTTATAGTTAAAATTACACTTATTTTTTACAGCATATGTTTAATGTCTTCATGTTTCCGAACGTTTCTGTTTTTCTGAAAACAACTGTTTTCATACAGCGATAGCTGGACGCTTTTGTCCATATTAGGAATTTCCGCATAAGACTTTCTGCGCGAGAGCGTCCTCCGGCTTCGAGTATGAATGAAACATACACTGCACGGAGTGTTTAGCGCTCCACGATGTTCATCTCACCTTATACTGGGTCCGAATAAAACATCAGATCATGCACAGACTATCCTGTCTCTTTGAATTTAAATCTATATTTATTCACACCGGCTCTTTAAAACCTCTATGTGAACACACTTGCCCGAAAAAGTGCGGGGGACGAATTTACGTGATATTAAATGTGGGGGGGACACGTCCCCCGCATCCCCGCGTAATCTACGCCCCTGGCACACACCATCAATCTTCTGTTGCTGATGAAAGATCTAAGATCTGTTGTTTTGTCCTCACACATGTGTAAAGTAGTTGCTGCTTCCTCTCTTGCATTATTGATGGGGAGTTAACAGTGATTAGTTGGGTTGACCCAGAACAGGAATGCTGACTAATTCGATTCATACCACTCATCAAAATATGTGTTAAAAAAACAGAGTAAAACAGTGCATGCAGAGTGAAGACGAGGCTGTGAAAGAAAGATATACGTTCTGTTTTTTGTTTTTTTGTCTTTGTTTAGGAGACAAACAATTAACAAAAATGTTATAACCCATTCTGTGGTAAAAAATTACATAAATAAATAAAAAGATGGATTGTAAAATATTAGAATATTTTATTTACTTTTACTTTTTTATTTTATTCACTTCATTACACTTCACTATAAGGTCTTATTGGTTAATGTTGGTTAATGCATTAACTAATATTACCTTACAATGAGCAATACATTTGTTACAGTATATTTATAAGGTTAATATAAATAAAAACGGTTCATTGTTAGTTCATGTTTCAGGTCAATTAAATAATACACAACACAACATAAAACTTTCAATTTTAATAATGTATTAGTAAATGTTGGAATTAACATTAAGATAATTTGGTAACACTTTACAATAAATTCTCATTTGTTAACATTAGTTAATGCATTAACTAACATGAACTAACAATGAGCAATGTATCTTTACAGCATTTATTAATCTTTGTTAATGTTAGTTAATAAAAATGTTCATGTTAGTTCACAGTACATTAACTATAATGTTAATATATAAAACTTTTTTAATAATTAGTCCATTTTGAATTTAATATGAACTAAGATTAACAAATGCTATATAAATATTGTTCATGTTAACTAATATAGTTAATTAATGTTATCAATTTAAACCTTATTGTAAAGAGTTACCGATAATTTCTTAACTTAATACCTTTTTTCATTGTTCGTTCATGTTAACTCTAACAAATGGAACCTTACTGTAAGGTGTTACCTATTTTTTTTATTTAATTTAGTTTTATTATTTTATTACTTTTATTTTATATTTTATTTTAGTTATTTATTTTTCTTTTTTATTATATATATGTGTACTTAACCCTCTTAGAATAAGAACAGCATGCATTATATATTATTATGTGATTTTTTTTTTGTTGGTCATAATTAACTTATTATTAATTATTAAGTTATTATTAAGTTGCTTTGGTTTAAAAACCAAATCGGTTTTGTTCAAGTGCCCACAGAAGCCTCACACAGTCTCAAACACTCGCACAGACAGACAGACATGCACACGTTCTCTCTTACTGTCTGGTGTAGATAAAGTTTATCTGATCAGAGCCCTCTTCATTCCAATGAAATCTGCTCATCAGTGCTGCCAGAGTGCTGAGAAGATAGACTAGTGTCCTTTTTGGTCCGTGCTATTGTCATATCCAGTTCAGTCCACGAGACTCTCATCCTGATTAAATCAGTCCTGCACTGTCTCTCTCCACTTTCACTCTAACTTTAAGTGAATAAAGCATCTGCTGGCATCGTCTGTAACTCTTGTCAAAAATACTAGTGGTGGGACATGCGTCAGAAAGATGCTTAAAGAGTTTTCTAGCATGTGAGAGCTGATTTCTAGCTCTTTTTAACCCTTTGATGCATTGACAGATCTTTTTTAACCAACCAAAAGTTTTATCCACTGTACATGCATAACCACTATGATTTATTCCTTTTGGTTAGTGCTGGGCAGTATGACCAAAAATTTATATCACGGTATTGTCACGGGGGGAGCACACGACAGACACAGGGGGTGTGGCGTCAGGCCTCGGAGAGGCTTTTATTGACAAATCAAAACAAATAATACTGTGTCCAGGGAAAAAGGGGCTTCTAGTGTCCAAAATAAACAGGGAATCTGGTGTCCTCGTCGTGCTGCGGGCTTCGTGCAGAGAAGGGCAGTGATCAGGAAGGAGGGGTCCAGGTAAGGGGCGGAGTCCGGCGGCCGCACGCGCTCCCCTCTCCCGTCCGCGACGCGAGGGGCGGCGGCTTTGTCCAGCGGCTGCATCCTTCTCGCCTTGGCCTCGGCATGGGGAGGGGCTAGACGGCCCGGCATCCTGGCCCGACGGCCGTGTAACAGGTGCGGCCCTCGTCCGGACCGCGGGTCCGGTAGCTCGCATCGTCGGCGGCACGGAGATCCCTCTATGCACCCCTCCTGGACCCACAAGGACACCAGCGTGCATGCACGGGGAAGAGACCGGTCTCCCGAGGAGAGGCGCGCCTGGCATTTAAACAGCGGCGGTGATGAGGCTCCATTTGGTTCAGGTGTGCCCCATCACCCGCCGCCAGCCCCGGCTGTTTCAGCGCCCCTCCTCTCTCACACACCCACTCCCGTCGGGAGCCTGGCGAAGGGCGGCGATTATGGGACGGGGTGATGATGATAATTAGGGGGAGGCAGCCGACTCGTCACAGTATGTTTAAAAAATTATACCGGTTTCACGGTATTTTTTTTTCATGCATGACCGGGTGTTAACCATATTTTCTACTGATTGAGAGAGGAAATACTGGAGTATATTGACTTAGAATGCCCTATTTTACTGTCATGATGAGTGAATATTGTCAAAAAATACCACACTAAATAGTGACTAAACACGACCCCTTTTAATACATGTTAACCAGGAGTCACTCTCATTTATAATCGCGGCATCGTCTGATAAAATCAACATGAATCTACTCCTATCTTGCCAATAACTCTGCCTGGGAAATGCAGTTTAAAATTATTGATCGTCTGCATGTGACTCCTGCCCAAAGACATAAAGTGAACCTAAAACTCTCCAACCTCTGCAATAAATGTAAAAGTCTAGAAGGAACCCTCATCCACTGTTTCTGGAGCTGCTCGAAAATACAACAATTCTGGACGGGCGTCCTAAAGGAACTTGAGAGAATTTTTTGCTGCTCATTACAAATAGGACCAATGACTTGTTTGCTTGGCATGAGCCAGGAACTCCCGTCCAGATTCCAAGGGACCCACCTTCTTCAAATCTTACTCCACTGTGCCCGCAAGTGCATACTTGTATGCTGGATAACAGACCAAGTTCCATCAATAGCACAGTGGATTAACACAATCAAAGGTCTTATTCCATATGAAGCTTTTTCAACAGCATTAAAAGACAAACCTTTTCAATTCTATAAAGTATGGGACCCCTTCTTTACCTATCTTGGGGCTGGAGAGAGACATTTACTAGCGCTGGGAATACGGAACTTGGCATGGAAGGACTGAATAACAACCCAACGGTGATGTCATTTTTTATTTATTTATTTATTTTATTTTGTCTTCATTCTTTTTCTTCTTGTAATAATGTATTTGATAATACTGTATTTTAATGTTTATTTTGCAGAGAATTCAAATGAATGGCCACCTGGGCAATTTATATTAGCTTGGATGTGTCAACTATGTATAAACCCTGTAAATGTCAAAAAGCTTCAATAAAAAACAACAAAAAAAACATGCATCTACACTAAAGAGCGGCTATGCGGTTGTTTTGGCTAGATTACTCTTTTGTCTCATGCAGCGCACTGCCTGCATCTGAGTAACAAACTAAAAACGCTTAGTAACACATACAGCTGTTCCCTCACCACAGTGCAACGGTGAAAAGGGACCCCTTTCAAACAGTGTCACGTTCCGAACGTTGTTTAAGCGACATACACCGGTATTACGGTATTTTAAAAATTCATATCATAACAAAAATAAACACCGGTATTCGGTATGAACCGGTATACCGCCTAGCACTACTTTTGGTGATTACCCATAATTATATATGACACTCCTATTTATATGCCGTTGTGTTTTGTATTTAGGACATCATTTATTCAACAATAATAATAAATATTTCTTGAACAGCAAATCAGCACATGATTTCTGTAGGATCATGTGACACTGAAGACTGGAGTAATGATGCTGAAAATTCAGCTGTGCGTCACAGAAATAAATTACATTTTAAAATATATTCAAATAGAAAACAATTGTTTTAAATTGTAATAATATTTCATAACATTACTGTTTTTACTGTATTTTTGGGCAAATAAATGCAGCCTTAGCGAGCACAAGAGTCTTCTTTTAAAAGCATTTAAAAAATCGCAATTACTCCAAACTTTTGAATCGTTGTGTGTATTGTTTATATTTTAAAGGTAAAAAGCAACTTTTTTTTCATTTGTGATTTAATTTTCAGGCACCAGAGGGTTAAGATCTCACAGACTTTGAAAGATGAAAAGAAAGACAAGTTTAACCTTTTGTTTAAAATAAGTCTGCTACTTGTGATTTTAATGCATAAATATACTTTAATCAGCTTTAATTTTTCAGAAATTAATTTTATAATGTGTCATTATAAAATCTGAACAACAATATAATTGACTTTTGCCTAATTCTCAAGACTATAACTGTCCTTTTGCAACCATTTGGATTTTGTGGCCTACAGGTTTAATTGTCTGACCTTAATTCTTACACTTTTGTCACTATTTTTGACTGAAACTAATAGAGAAATGGTTTCCTCAAATCTCATGCAATGTCATAGATGTAACAGACCTATTTACGAGACAGTCCCTCACTTAAAGGGGTCATCGGATGCCCATTTTACACAAGTTGATATGATTCTTTAGGGTCTTAATGAAAAGTCTATAGCATACTTTAGTTAAAATTTCTCAATGGTAGTGTAAAAAACACCTTTTATACCCTGTCAAAATCAGCTCTGTTTTCAGCACGCTGTTCTAGTTCATGTTGCTTTAAATGCTAGTGAGCTCTGCTGACTCCGCCCCTCTCTTCCGTGGCGTGAGCAGATCATAGATATGTGTAGATTCCCTATTCGACCGCTCCAGATACGTTGGCGCGTCAGCCATCTCGCATTCACCATAATAATCCATGAATATTCAAAGATATACAAGTGTATAACTTCCTGTTGTAGACGCACACAGTCAATGCGCTCAAAGATTCGCAGACAGTTCCAAAAATGGCGGATGGCTTACATATCGCGGTCTATAGAAACAGTCGATAATGAGGCATCTAGGTATATACAGTGGGTACGGAAAGTATTCAGACCCCCTTAAATTTTTCACATGGAGCATACTAAACTTCAGCCGCGAAAATGGCTAACTAGCACATTATTAGAAAAGGCGATTTGCAAAGATTCATAAAAACCCTTATACTCACTTCTTCTGTAGATGAAGCTGGATCACGAATGATTCGGGCGAACATAGACATATTTAGGCAGATCGGGGATCAGCGCATTCACTTCAAAACAAAAGTACCGTTAATCCTCTGTGTCTTCAGCGGCTCAGATGTCTGGAGTAAATGACGACTGCAATATTCATTACTACATCCAACAACTAAACACCTCAATCGCTTAATCGGAGACATTCTTGTCTTCCCCTGCACCGGAGTAAACACAATGGCGGACTGATGACAGCTCACTCAGGGCGGAGCTAAGGTAAGACGGACCTCAGAACAGCCTGATTTGAGAAAGGGGATTTTAAAATAGGGATTTAAAAAAAAAACACTGGGTGGATTTTTATCATTCTAGGACGGATGTGTACACACACTTCCAACATACATTTATGTTCAAACAACTTGTAAAGTGAATTTTGCATCCGATGACCCCTTTAAGAGCACAAAAGTGATGGTTCCTTGCATGGGTCGAGCCAGAAGTATTCCACTTGCCGGCCCTGAACCACAACCAGGGAAGTTAGTGCGTATCACTGACCTTATAAGTCCCGCTGACAGGATCTGTTGTGTAGAAGGATGTCATTAGCTGTCCTCTTTCATTTCTCTAGTTCAAACAAAGTTCAGGATCCCATCAGAAAGACAAAATCCAGCGATTTCATGCTGTGTGCTTTTCATAAAAACCAGCCTTTACTCTCTTGCTGCCACTCTCATCCGGAGCCATCAATCACATGGGCTCTGGATTCTGGACGTGCTGGAACATACTTAAAGTGAAAATAAGCAACATAAAAAGGATTTGTCTTGTGCTTATGTGTAGAAATACAAAGATGATGTTTGTATTTGACCTCACGAGCTTTTGGAGGGCACGTCTAGTGAATCAGTTTGAGATATGAGTGTCTGTGCTTCCTGTAGCTCTGGGCAGAAATTCCCTACGTGAAGTACAACAGCATTTATTAGATATGAGCTGCTTTTTCCAGAGGCATCCAATAATGTCACATGTACCACTGCAATGTCCCCAGACCTCAGTCATACATTACTCACTTACAGAGGAGCTCTTCACCACAATGCTTCTGTTTTATCTACACCACTATCACTATAGATAATGCAAGAAATTCAGGTATAGAACATCTGTGTTTTCAAAAGATCTCATGAAAATTGTCAAGAAAATGTACGTGTTGAATTTTGCCCCAAAATCCAAAGAAAAATGTATTCTAATTTGCATAAATGGGTAATGACTAAATCATATATATGTATGTGTGTATTTTATATTCATATTTCATATGTTATTAATAATTCAATTTTATTTAAATGTAATTTAATTAATTGTAATTTATTATATTATTCTAATGCAAATAAAAAAGAATTATTGTATAATACATTTTATTATTTATTTTACTGTTTTTTATTTTAAAAATCATTGTGTTTTGGCAATATGATTCCAATTATTGTATTACAGTAATGACAATAAAATGTATTATTATTATTATTTTATTTAATTTGCATTCAAGTAATATAAACAAATATTTGTATTTGGAGAATATTAATTATTATTTTATAAACTATACTTTTATTAATGTTATGCAAATGAAAAGAAAAAAACATACAAAAGTATTATATATACCGTGTTGCATATGCTACTGAATTTAATTTTTATTTTTGCAGTGTTATTAAAAAATTGTGTCTGGGCAATATAATTCCAATTATTGTGTTACAATAATCACAATGTAATTTATTTTATGTTATGTTAATATACATTGTTACATTATATATATATTATATGTTTTATATTAATGGTCTAAAAATAGACTAAAATTGGCTTCATTTTATTTAGACAAAATATATTTTCTTTTTTGTTTTTTATAATTTTAAAAATAATTTTTGATGAAATATGACCTTCTTGTTTCTTTATGATATTCATCCTAATACTGCATCAAAGGCAAAAACATTTGATTATTGATCATACAAATAAAACGGTTTAAAAACATCAGTGTTATTCTGATGATAATGAAATCTGACCTCTGCAAGTCAACACATCCTCACTCTCACTCCTCTAGAGTTCATTTTCTGGTCTTGAATCCGTAATATCTTCATCACATTGCATTTTTATTCTGAAGCCTCTTGAAACTTGTTGGCCCCGAATGACCTCTCACCCTCAGGGTGAAGTGATGACACTGACGAGACATTTGGAGTACATAAGAAGTAAGATACTGTATGAAACGTTCAACCTCCAGCTCATCCTCCACTGCTTCCCTCTCTAGAATGGACAGCCTTCACACTGATAAGAGCAGAAAATTGTAGACTAGTGTGACACAACATAGTGCCACAACGAGACCGCTGTTGGGTCAACAGGGTGTCCTGAGAGCCGATTTCATGGTCAGATTGGACACGTAACATCTCACTTAAAGGGGTCATATGATGTTGCTAAAAAGAACATTATTTTGTGTGTTTGGTATAATGAAATGTGTTTATGTGGTTTAAGGTTAAGAAAACACATTATTTTCCACATACTGTACATTATTGTTTCTCCTCTATGCCCCGCCTTTCTGAAACGAACATAAAACCATGTCTGCATTTGTGATTGGAGAAATGACAAACAACAAGCCCTACTCTACACTGCCCAAAAATCTCGTCACACACGGCGGGCTAGAGTGAGCCACGGCCTAGAGTGAGCGGCGGTGGCCTAGAGTGAGCAGAGGCCGGGGCTAGAGTGAGGAACGGCCGGAGGGCTAAAGTGAGCCGA
>NW_015505297.1:1741402-1759661 GCF_001515645.1 Sinocyclocheilus grahami | reverse complement strand
GGAGAAATGACAAACAACAAGCCCTACTCTACACTGGCCATAAATCTCGTCACACACGGTGGGCTAGAGTGAGCCGCAGCCTAGAGTGAGCGGCGGTGGCCTAGAGTGAGCAGAGGCCGGGGCTAGAGTGAGGAACGGCCGGAGGGCTAAAGTGAGCAGAGGCACAACGAAACACACAGCGCCGTCTCGACATGGCGGCGGCAGCAACAATACTACAACGAGAATAAAAGTTACACCTTCTTTCTTTGCGTGAACATTTGGGCGGCGTTATGCAAATCTTCCCACATCGTGACGTAGACATGTGGGGGCGTGTTAGAACGAGCCGTTTTAGGTAGGTGTGGCTGACTCTTAGCTTTTATAAAGAATACCTCTTTGGATTTGAGACTTTAGTCTTTGCAACTTTACAGATCTTCTTTATGCACCAAGAGCTTGTAACACTCCAAAGAGAAAGGAAAAGTTGAAATCGCATCATATGACCCCTTTAAGGATATTCAAATGCACATACATTATAAATGTAAAGGGATATAGCAAGCAAGAAATTACGAGGTCAGCTCTGATTGAAGGTTAGACGATTTGACTTCAGGCCGAGCTGAAATCACCATCAGAGACGTTCACGAGAGCTGCCCATGCTCTTCTTGGATATTATATATTTAACAGACTCATTACTCTCTCTACATGCCTTGAGCTTCCTCAGACTTCATCATGGGCAGAATGAAACATTACATTTTCGTGATTTTAAAATGGCTGATTCATATTGCATGCACTTCGTCCCAGTCCTGCTCAGTGTAATTAGTCTTCTTAAGTGTCTCTGGCTGTAATCTAAACTGTAACTGGATCCCGGAGCCCTGCGGTCATTGATATGTCTGTGTGTGAGAGATAATGTTGTGGATTGATTTAATGCTCTCTCAGAACATGATGATTATGAATCATGACTTTCTCGTCATGCATAGCTCTAAATTTCCAGAGCTCCACACTGTGGTCTTGGCTCGTGGTGAATGTATATGGTGAATTTGTGGAGCTGTTCTGCTTCCGATGGATTAATATATAGTGCATATTACATCTTCTGCATGTCAGACTGATATAATCTCATTCTAATGTGTCAAATTGGATATATCTGTCAATTTAGCGTTAAGATGAGGTCATGTGACCTAATTAAAATTCAAATGAGAGTTTTGTGGCTTTTAGTCGATGCCTGTTGGTTTTGAGGCTATCTATTAGCTAGATATGCTTAGGCACTTTTCAGTATATAGCATATTCATTAATCATGTACAATACAGTGAATAAAACATTCATTTTACATTTAAATTTTTTAATGAATCATGTAAAATAAAACAAAACATTTACAAACATTATAAACACTATACACATGTATTTTAGTTCCCCTTCACATTAAATCATTAAAATGTGAAGTATAAAGCATAAGTTATAGTGGTATTCATTATAAACATCAGCCTAAACAAATTTAATTCATTAATTTAATTGCATATATTATTGCTTTGAAATAAGTCACAGCATGTTTGATAGTAAAAAAAAAACATGACTTATACTCTGGAAAATCTTCTATATAAAAAAACTTAAAATTATTATTTTATATTAGACTTTGTTTTAAGTACCTGCAATGGCTATTGTTTTTCCATTCATTCTTCAATACTATCATAATATTTAGGCTCTAACAATTTTCTACATTTTGGATTTTTTTTTAAATATTTTTTAAATATATAATTATTAATTATTGGAGTATCATTTTTAAATGTAAAATTTAATGAAAGTGTAATAAAAAATTATAACAAATTCTTATCAAATAAGTATTTTAATATTAATATAAAAATAATATATATTTTTATAATAATTATGAAAAATGTGTATATTTTTTAAGATTGCATTGTACATTATAATGCATTATGCTGTAAATACCATATGCTTTAATGTATTATATGTGCAGGATATATTGCTAAACCCAATCACACTTCAGACTGCTAAAACATATTGTCAAATTCAGCTTCATTGTGCAGAATATTTATTTATGAAAACGCAGTTCAGCTAAATATTTTATTGAGCAGTTAATTACACACTACGTGATGTTTTTAACGAGACGCACAATGAGAACACGATTTAACATTTGAAATAATGCGAGTTTGCTCCCTGGCTTTTCACTCCAATCTTTCTCTCTAATTGAGAATGCCTGCGTTAAGTCACGCTGCTTGTATACAGTCTAATTCCTCCTCCTTGTTTATTTTATGAAGTCTGTTCGGGCATATTAAAAATGCTTTAAGCCATGTCTTCATAATACAAATGTCCCTTTCACAGCACGAGAAGGAAAACTGTATTAAACAGCGAGTCCACGGGGTCATAAATAAGCCTCCTGAGAAGATGGGGTAGGCCAATAAATCTAAAAGTGCATGCTGCCAACCCACGTGAAGTTTTATTCTTACTCTAAGCCTCAAAGACGCAAGGCAATTTCTCAGTGATCGTATTGGCTTTCTGTGGTCTAGAATATAGTTAAGCTAGAATGTAGGGAGTTGTAAAATATATCCCAGCATCTTTGCATCAGGGGATACCAGAAAATACTATTGGCGTCTGTCTTGACTTTGAGGTTATTGATAGTATACACCATGGATTTGTATGTGTTTATACATCATAAACTGTATGCATAGCCATATGCAGAGTTTATTTACAAGGACTGGCTGTTTTACCTCTAGCACACTGTAGATTTACATTAACTTCAGTAGACACTGTTGGCGAGGTAATGATTTCTTTACCACTTGAAGTAGGACTTAAAATAACATGTTCTGTTGGAAACTCTTTCAGTGTGTCTATGTAGCTTTAGCTATAATATAAAGTTTGGATTGGATCTCATCCACTGGCATGTCTGAATAAAAAAATATGATATTTTTGGCAGGATATGGATATTCCTTTTTCCACTCGAACCCTGTTGTGGATGTGATTTATTCCCCAGACGGTTTGATTCCCATCATTGATAACACATAACAGACAGTGGCCCTGTATTTATAGTGCATGTATATTGACACACACACACACACACCCTTTGGGGGTGGATATGTCAGTATTTAGGACGCGTAGACCATGAGGGCACAGATGGTGATGTCCAACTCTGAGATTCAGTGGGTTGTTTGACACACTCAACATTTTTATGACAGAGGGCATAACATAGATTTTATATTATTATTAGTAGTAGTAGTATTGAATAAGATAATTATTGTATTTGATTTATTTATAGTAATGATGATTATAATTACTATATACTATATATAATATAACCCACAACCTAAATTCTGAATGAACAAAATACAAATTATTACATTATTCTATAAATTATTTATTATTTCTATATTAAATTAGAAGTAGTTCTTTTTTTAAATAACT
This sequence comes from Sinocyclocheilus grahami, assembly GCF_001515645.1. Taxonomy (NCBI): domain Eukaryota; kingdom Metazoa; phylum Chordata; class Actinopteri; order Cypriniformes; family Cyprinidae; genus Sinocyclocheilus; species Sinocyclocheilus grahami. The sequence continues at coordinate 1,756,277 of NW_015505297.1, read as the reverse complement.
ACTTAGTAAAGCCACCTTGAGCTGTATAAAAACTTCTTACCGACTAACAAATTATGTATTAATTATATTTTAAATTATTTTTATTTTACATATAATTTTTTTACGTCATTTTACATTATATATATATATAAAGCTGTGGAAAAGTGCTATACAACTTCTTACACACACAAACACATTTTTTATATAAGAAGTATTATTTAAAAAGTATATTTATATTTTATATAAAGCTTTATAATTTATTTTATATAAATTATAATTAGACTCTCAAAACCTAACCTCTGTAAGAAAAAAGCACTTACATATTAGCTTAAATTAACAATAATAGAAGCCGAAAGCTTTGTAAATATGGGTGTGTATGTGTGTGTAAAAGTGTGTTGTGGTCTGATCTTGCAGTCATGGATCATCTGTTCACATCAGACTGTGCAGTGATGTGCTGCTATCAGGTGAGACATACCTGAGCTGCTGCAGAGTGCAGAGATTACAGCACAATGCCACAACAGCTCTCATACACACACACACACACACACACACACACACACACAAAACAGTCCTGCACAGAACACACTGCAGTCTGTAATGGCTAAAACTCACCTTTACCAAAAAATAGTTGCATAAGGCTATAGTCAGTCCTTCTTCCTTCACATAGTCACACAAGCGCAATTACAATCCAATGGTTTTCTTTTAGCACTGGAGGAGAAATACCACAAAAGCCAATTTCACAGAAGTTCCGACAGTGGTAAAGGTCAGCAGGAGAGAGTAATGTATCTGCGTCTTTTTTTTTTTTTGGTCCATTACAGAGGGAATTTGAAGTTTTAATCTTGTTGCTTCCAGGGCAAAAAAAAAAGAAAGAACAAAAACAAAAACGACCAAAAAAAACCAATTCCTTTTTATTCAGCTGGTTTCCAATTCTTATTTTCACTTATTTTAAATTGATGTGCTAAAATAACTAAAACTAAAACTGAAATAACAATTAATAAAAACTATAAAGACATTGAAAAACAACAAAAACTAATTTTTTTTCAACAAAATTACTAGAACTTTAACTAAAATTAACATGAAAGTAGAAAACATAAAAAAATAAACTGTAATTTATACTATTACCAAAATCTATAATAGTATCTGTTACGAGTCTTGTGCCTGCCCTTCCGTTCGCTCACCACCAGAGATCACCCGCTCATTACGATGGACTCTTGCACCACACTACTATTGCACTTCGCACCGGACTACATTTCCCATCACCCATCGCACTGATTACACCCACAGCTGTAACCAATCAAACACACTTCATAAGCCATGGACTTCCTCTTTCTTACCGCCGAGTATTGTTTAGCGCTTATCGCTCACCTAGTGATAGCTACTCTACGGAACCAGTTCCCAGTTCTAGTTTCCAGTCTAAGTCTAGTCACGCCGTGTTGCCCTGTTGCCTGTTTACTGATCTTGGTCTTGTTGTTTGTACCTCTGTTTGCACCTCGCATGGATTATTGTTTGTCTGTTGGATTACCCGTTTGCCTTGCCCTATTGGATATTGTTCGCCAGAGCCTGATCAAGTCTGTCCTTGGATTATTCTTTTGTCTCGCCTGTGCCATACCTGTTTGCTGGTGTTTCGACCCTGCCTGTTTCTGACCATATTTATGAATAAAGCTATGCAAATGGATCTGACCGTCTCTCGTCCCTGTCGCCCCGTTACAGTATCTCAGTGATGTTAACCTGATCACACACTGACTGCAGATGAAGTGTTTGTGGAGGAGATGCAGGTCATGTCGCCATGGGCTACGGATGTCACACGGTCCCTCAGATGTCAGAGCAGACAGGTGGAGATGCCATCATGTGAAAACAGCCTGCTGTTTCTCTCTCTCTCTCACACTGAGACACACACACACACACACTGATTCATCCTGCAAAATGTGCTGCCTTAGGAAATGAGACTAAACTCTGATTATGTGTAAACAGATCAAGAAATGTTTTTCCTTGAGTGAACAATATACAAAGAGTATATAGAGGCATATTCCTATTCTGAATAACAACATTCAATAAAAAAAATAAAAAGTTATATTAACAAAATTAAGCTAAACTGCTGTTTAAATGCTGCTTAATTTTATTTGTTGCCATCAAATTATTAAATTTCTTGATAGCCATTCTAAAGCTTCAATTCTTAATCATTATTATGATTTAATATCATAAAGATTATTCATTAAGATCTTTTAATGTTTTTGAAACATCTCTTATGCGCATCCAGGCTGCTTATATTTAATAAAAAATACAGTAACACAGTAATATTGTGAAATATTATTACAATTTAAAATAACTGTTTTCTATTTTAATATATGTTATAATGTAATTTATTCATGTGATGGCAAAGCAGATTTTTTTTGCAGGCTTTAATTATTTAAATAATTGTCAAATAATCCTTCAAAAATTCTAATATGCTGATTTAGTGCTCAGTTATTATCAACTATTGGTGCTCAGTTATTAATAATGGTTCTTATTATTATGAATTTTAAAATCAGCTTTAAAAAACTATTTCTAAATTGTAATAATATTTCACAATATTCCTGGTGTTACTGTATTTTTGATCAAATAAATGTAACCTTGGCAAGTGTAAGATACTTCTTAAAAAGCATTCAAACAATTGTTTAGACAGTAGTGTGTATGTATGTATTTATTTATTTATACATGTTATTTCAATTTGATCAATTATGCAATTATCTCATTGTTCAGTTCAGGCATTGATATAAGATTAATAATAATGCATAAAATAAAGCAACATTAAGCTTGTTATATATGCATACTGTATATTGTTTTATATTTGCAATTTAAAATTGATCATACAAAATTCATGATGAATGCATCTTGGCATTTAGATAATAATCATTATTCTAAAAGGTACTTCTACTTATTAACTTATCTGCATAATTTTTCTATTTAAGTCATTACAATATATATTGGCTCACTCCCTTCATCCCAGGCTGTGCTGTGGGTGTGTGTGAGAGGTCAGATCTTACTGTAGTGTTTTTGTAAAGGCGACCCTCTCCTCATCTCCTTATTTTAGAAAGCTCATATCTTCCCTCATGTAGATCAACCTTAAATGGTGTCTACAATCCATGCAACCACCCAACCAACCTTTATTTATAGCAGCAGGCACTGTGCCTACTCCAAACCAACATTAACATTGTTGGCAGCTCGCCCTGTACTCCCAAAAGAGAGACCAGAAAATCATGGCTCCCCATAGTATTAGCACTCTGTAAATGCTCACTAATGGTCTGTTTTTTTTTTTCAAATCGGCCTTCAGTAATGAACACATCTCTCTCCGACTGCTTGCTCTTATTAAAGATGGTCTCCTGGAGATACGCGAGGGTGTACGACATCCAGCGAGGACCCCGCTCTGAACTGCAAATGTTGATGCCGTGCTTGAGTGCTTCTTCAAGCCGGAGGATCACGTCAGGGAGGACAAAGATTTAGAGGAGCTTGATGCATCTAAACTAGCCAGCACTCATCTTGTTGGTTTAATTGGTTGTTTTTCCACCTTTTTTCCAGCTTCCTTCCCTAGCCATTTAATAACAGTTGTGCTGCCTAATGGCCTGAGACTTACCACTGAGACTGAAAAGCCCTCGTACAAACATAGTCAGGTATGTACGTTGTTCTGCATTTAGATGAGGAGGCCAAGGAGGCATGCTGGGATACAAAGACAAAGCCCACCAGGAAGTACTACAGTTCTGTGCAGGAAATCAATTGCAAGTGCACACAATAATATTTGAATTAGCTTGCTAGCAAGGATGTCATCGCGGATTCAGGACTGGGGACGGACGAAATGTAATAATTTGAGAAAAAAATTGATCAACCTGTAAATATTAAATATTGGAGGAGGAACATGTCTACAATAGTGCAAGCTTGAGTGCATTGTGTTCTCATGTTGTGTTGGAATTATTATAAAATAAATATATATGATTTTAAATAATTTAAATCATTAATATGTATAGTAACACTTAAAATGTTTATGGTAACAGCAACAATTAATGTGGGTGTTTTGGTGTTAATGACAGTGGAATACTTATAAATTCATCTCTATATTCTGTAAAACAAAGAAACAAAGCAAAGAAAAAAGTGCATTCGGTATCACTTAAAAGGCCAATCAAATAGAAATGATTGTAGAGTTTGCTAGCTAACAATTCAAGTCAAATGAGAGAGGTCAGAATTTGTAATTCTATTTGAATTAGCTTGCTAGCAAGGATGTCATCGCGGATTCAGGACTGGGGACGGACGAAATGTAATAATTTGAGAAAAAAATTTATCAACCTGTAAATATTAAATATTGGAGGAGGAACATGTCTACAATAGTGCAAGCTTGAGTGCATTGTGTTCTCATGTTGTGTTGGAATTATCATAAAATAAATATATCTGATTTTAAATAATTTAAATCATTAATATGTATAGTAACACTTAAAATGTTTATGGTAACAGCAACAATTAATGTGGGTGTTTTGGTGCTAATGACAGTGGAATACTTATAAATTCATCTCTATATTCTGTAAAACAAAGAAACAAAGCAAAGAAAAAAGTGCATTCGGCATCACTTAAAAGGCAAATCAAATAAAAATGATTGTAGAGTTTGCTAGCTAACAATTCAAGTCAAATGAGAGAGGTCAGAATTTGTAATTATGATTATGATGAAGATGATAATAGCTTCAGAAACATTATTTTTTACTTTATTATTTATTCAAATATGGGCAATTTTGGACCAGTGGACTTTTAGAAATGTTTTCTGACTAATTTGTCGACTCACGATGTCCAGAAATTGACAGACATGCATAATTTTATTTGATAATATAATATAAATTAGATTTATTTATTTATGAAATTTATGAACATTCCTACAACAATATTATTCCCATCACATGGATTTAACATGGTGGGAATGACATTTTAATATTTATTTAATATTTATTAGGGGAAAAAATATTCAATATTCACACAATAGATATAGACATTTTTAACTCCATGAATTTCAATTCATATTTTTAAATGAATTTCATAATATTCTTGCTAAATCTTTATGAAGATATGAAGTGCCATTCTTTAGTCACAAGATATAGTTATACAGTAGGTGTTTGCCTGGAATGTGTGCTGTGAAGTGATATACACATTAGCTGGAGTTTTATTGTCATAGCTGTAAATACATTGTGTATCTTTGCACGGCTGGAATGCTCTATAGACCGCCCAGCATCCAGAATGGGAGCTATTCGTTTAATAATTCACTTTAGATAGACCTTTAAGCTCTGTATAAAGTGAAAAAAGAACTGATGTATCCCCTCATGACACAATTTAATTTTCTCCCAAGATTGTCTAAAGAAAAATTAGCCCAAGTCAGAAACCTAATGTCTCCCCAAAGGCTACAAATGTATAGATTTTATTCCCGGTGCACGTACCTCCGGTGGAAAGAGAAGACAGCCTTTAATTAAAGACTTTCTCATTGAGACCTGGCGTGTCAGATTCATCTGAAAAGCTCTCCTCACGACTCCGTGAGCTGCGGCGAGACCCCTGGGCTGCATTGCAGATCTGAGGGGAGGGCCAGACCAGAGCAGAAACCTATTTATTATATTGAGTGTTGAAGGCTCTAAAGCCTCCTCGAAACCAGCTATCCTCTCCATCATACCGGAATCCTACCATTGTGATGGAATCACCTGCTTTGATCCCTGTAGAAAGCAGGTGTGTTGATGAGATGGAGAGGAGGCGGTGGTGTTGTTCTAATGTAATTCTGTTGCTGGCCATGTCTTTCTTCCTTTGTTTTTTCCCTTTCTTTTCTATTTTTGATGGGCAGCCCTTCAGTACATGTAAAACAGCCTTCGGACAAAGATGTGCACTGTTATATTTCCCAGGGAGGCTCTTTGTATTTGATGAGCTCTGACAGTGTTCTGGTTGCTGTTCAGGGAGCATTTGCGGTTTGGTTTTGAGTTTCGTGTCTTCTGGTGTGCCTGGCATTTTTTGGGCTGATAGTAACAGCCTTGTGCTTTTGTGTCAGTAAGCTCGGGTTTTGCAACTGAGCTACAACTGATCATAATACTCATTTAGTGCTCTTTCTGTCCTGGGAGACAAAGCCAGTGTGTCCGATGTTTGTATCCATGATCCGGGCTTTTCACTATAGTGAAAACAGTATACTGTTGAAAAGAAGTCTCAGCAAGCCTGCATTTATTTGACAAAAAATTCTGTAAAAACAGTTTCAAATAACTATTTTCTATTTTAATATATTTTAAATCATAATTTATTTGTTGTGATGCAAAGCTGAATTTTCAGTGGCCATTATACCAGTCTACAGTGTCACATGATCCTTCAAAAATCATTCTAATATGCTGATTTGCTGCTCAAGAAACATTTCTTATAATCTTTCTTATAATAATAGAAATTTCAAAATTGCATTTATTTGAAGTTGAAAGCATCTGTAACATTGTAAATGACTTAACTGTCTTAAAATTCACATGCAAAAACAACAACAACAACAACAAAAAACGCTTGAAGGGACCTGATCATTTTATTCATTTCATGGAAATTTGCTGCATCAACATTGAGAATTCCTTCAAAATTCCTTGTGTTCCACAGAAGAAACAAAGTCATTTTCTTATAATAATAGAAATTTCAAAATTGCATTTATTTGAAGTTGAAAGCATCTATAACATTGTAAATGACTTAACTGTCTTAAAATTCACATGCAAAAACAACAACAACAACAACAACAACAACAAAAAACGCTTGAAGGGACCTGATCATTTTATTCATTTCATGGAAATTTGCTGCATCAACATTGAGAATTCCTTCAAAATTCCTTGTGTTCCACAGAAGAAACAAAGTCATACAGGTTTGGAACAACATGGCGCCCAGAAATTTAGCATTTGCGTTAGTTCTGGCAGGTCACGTGAGTCAAGCTTGCATCAGCTGAAAATTTTTGGGTGAACTTTCTCTTTAAGATAGATAGAGACTGACTTGAACAACTTTGAGGGTTTTCAGAGTATGTAAGTTACAGCATTGTTTCTTCATTGTGTAGTTTGCAGGAATGTGAATGAACTGTGCTGCTTTGGGTTTTGATGGGTTTCCACTGCAGATGTTAGTGGGTGTCTTTGACCAATGACTTTCTAAATGCAAGATGTTTGCATTTTGCATTTTATAGCTGCCAAGTTCTGTATATGACTCACATTTTTCCATACCAGTCACATTGTTTTCGTTCAAGTTTGCCGTTGTAAAAGCAAATGCACACAAACTCAACTGAATGAACCTGAACTAGATATGTTATAGAAGCATGGAATAGACAAAGATTTTTATAAAATTAACATATTTAATCTTTCCAGTTAATTAATTCAGTTATCCCTCCTGTACGTTGGAGAGAAGATGATATGATATCAGTCTAAATAGGCAACTGCATTTTTGTGGAAATTTGCTCCATCTGCATCAGTGCTGTTACATCGTGCCCTCAAAACCCTGTCAGTGATCTTCTCCAGTATAAGTTTAAAAACAACTTCATTTACTCTGAGTGTGATGTGTTGCATGTGCAGATGGCTCATTCTGGCAGGAAATGTGGAGGAGTTCACACCATTGGATAACAGGTCTGTAGTACAGAGGGTGTGATGTCAGTGCAGCACGGTGCTTTTGAGAAACTGAGCTCTGTTGAATATCTCCTTCAGGTATCAGTTGTGAGCTCAGTATAGTTCAGCTCAGTATAGTGTCACATAATGGGATGTGTTCATCTAAAAAATATATATATATATAATATATAATATACTATATATAATATATAGTAACCACAGTAACATTTGCCCTTCGTGGAGTGGTGAGACCTGAATATTGGGAATTTGCATGGTAAATGTAAATCAGTCCTCCACTTGAGTTTCATCTGGTGGATGGCGCTATCAGAAAAGATGAATAAGAAATTAAATAAATCAATGAAAATGGACATGTTTGGTTAATTTTCCCATTTCATGGTCTATTACTGGAAGTCCAAACATGGACTGATTTCAGAAAAAGCTTGACAAACTTTCCAACCTGGAAGTCTGTCATACACAAAATTATTGTCCCCTGTGGCATATTTATTTATTTATTTGAATTTGCATAAAGAAAACAATGCGTATTTTGACATTATTACATTTTCAGAAAGTTAATTTTAAAAATATGCAATTAATTAAATATACAAATATAAAAAAAAATTAAAATTAAAAATGTAAATAGAGTAAATATAATTTATAATAAAAATGTATAATATGAATTTTATTACATTTTTAAAAAGCATTGTATTATAGTATTTGCATTATTATTTATATTTGAAATTTAATGTGAACTACATTTACATTTACATTTAGTCATTTTGCAGACGCTTTTATCCAAAGCGACTTACAATTGGGGAATGCATAAAGCGATTCTTCTTAAAGAGGCACAGGAACTGCTTGTCATACCAAGTTTCAGGCATTGTTCAAATAAGTACAAGCTAGAAAGGGAAGGAATAAATAAAGAGAAAGATTTTTTAAATTTAAGATGAAGTCAAGTAGCGTAGATGAGTTTTCAGCTGTCGCTTGAAAATGATCAGGTATTCAGCATTCCGGATAGGGGTGGGAAGATCATTCCACCAGCCAAGAATGGTGAACGAGAATGTTCTGGAAAGTGATTTTGAGCCTCTCTGTGATGGTACCATGCTGTGATGCTCACTAGTGGATCTCAGACTTCTGGAGGGGATGTAGATTAGTAATAGTGAGTGGAAGTAGGCGGGTGCTGAGCCTGTGGCTGTTCTATATGCAAGCATCAATGTCTTGAACTTGATGCGAGCCGCAACCGGTAGCCAGTGCAAGGAGATAAAGAGAGGTGTAACATGGGCTCTTTTGGGATCGTTGAAGACCAGTCGTGTCGCTGACTTGAAGAATAATTGGAATTACAAATATATTTCATTTATAACAACAAAATCTATGAATAAAACATCCAAGCATGTCATGGGTGAAATTTATTTTCATTAAAATCATATCACAACATCACAGTCCTATGGTCCTTAAAATAGGAGTTGTTTTGATGCAAATGAAATGTGACCTGGAAATGTTTTCTTCATTGAATACTTCCACAGAATTATTATCTTTTCTCTCTCTCTCTCTCTCTCTCTCTCTCTCTCTCTCTCTCTCTCTCTCCCCATATGTGTATTCTGTTTAATTAAAATCTTCAACTGGTCGTTGAAGACCAGTTTGTGCCGCTGACTTGAAGAATAATTGGAATTACAAATATATTTCATTTATAACAACAAAATCTATGAATAAAACATCCAAGCATGCCGTCTTTCTTTGTCCATGCAGTATGTCTCTCTGACCAAATTGCTCATTTGAGAACTTCACTACTTGCCAAAGCAAATGTAAATGAATACAGTGTCAGTGTGTTTTTATGTAGGACAGAGGTCTTGCATTTACTTGGGCAGATGTTAACACTTTTTTTTTTTTGCATTCAGATCTGGATGGTTTCACATTGACTTATCTATCTCACATCGTCCATGTCCAAGTCCATGTTTGTTTTGTGACTCCTATTGAAATTACAAGAGGTTATTTGTCCTGCGTTGCATGATTTTATTTCCAGAATGTGGAAAACAACATGTGAAAAATGAAGTGGCATGTAACTAAAATAGAACCATCTGAACCATGACTCTGTTTTTGTCTTTGGTTTTCAAATGAAGGCTATCTTTCATGCTTTTTTTCCTGTATTGCATATCTGAATAGTATTATGATATTGATCAGACTGGCGTTGGCAAGCTATAATGACAGTATCAGATGATACTATCGTGATTCTTTAATATATGCAATGGTGCTGAATGATTACCATATATGCTTTAACCGTGGATCCATTTCACGTTTATGTAGTGCAGATATGCAGAGCGAGACGCCTCGGGACATCAGACATACTGTATGCACACAAACACACACTTCAACCTGTCGTCAGCAAGTCCGCGGCCAAGCAGACATTCAGTCACACCTTTTAAAACCCATCTCACGCTCCCCACATGAAAGACCCTGCAGTGGCGCCACATGAAGAGCCGCCAGTCTTCCCAGCAGCTCCTTACATATATTAGCTATTAATTAGTTGGGCATGTGCCAGAAATATGTTTTCGACGATAAATATAAGGGCAACATCAATGAAGACTCCTCTGTGGGTGTTTTTGCCTGTCAACCGTTTAATTTCTTTCTTCTTGTGTGTGTGGTACTGTGTATTTAAATCGATTTGCATTAGTCAGAGTTCTTCGCTGGCAATGAGGTGATGTTTGCGCTCGATTGGGTCAAATCCTGGGTCATTATGCCTGTGGTTATGAATATTATAATGCAGTCTCAACGGCTTCAATAGATTGTTCTTCTCAACGGAAAATTTCTCCAAAAATGAAAATCTGCTCACCCTCAGGCCATCCAAGATGTAGATGAGTTTGTTTCCTCATCTGAACAAATTTGGAGAAGTTTCCATCACTCCATCACTTGCTCACAAATGGATCCTCTGCAGTGAATGGGTGCCGTCAGAATGAGAGTCCAAACAGCTGATAAAAACAGCACAATAATCCACACCACTTAATCCTCCCACAGATGATTTAGCTTTTCTCTCTCTCTCTCTCTCTCTCTCTCTCTCTCTCTCTCTCTCTCTCTCTCCCCATATGTGTATTCTGATTAATTAAAATCTTCAACTGGTCGTTGAAGACCAGTTTGTGCCGCTGACTTGAAGAATAATTGGAATTACAAATATATTTCATTTATAACAACAAAATCTATGAATAAAACATCCAAGCATGCCGTCTTTCTTTGTCCATGCAGTATGTCTCTCTGACCAAATTGCTCATTTGAGAACTTCACTACTTGCCAAAGCAAATGTAAATGAATACAGTGTCAGTGTGTTTTTATGTAGGACAGAGGTCTTGCATTTACTTGGGCAGATGTTAACACTTTTTTTTTTTTGCATTCAGATCTGGATGGTTTCACATTGACTTATCTATCTCACATCGTCCATGTCCAAGTCCATGTTTGTTTTGTGACTCCTATTGAAATTACAAGAGGTTATTTGTCCTGCGTTGCATGATTTTATTTCCAGAATGTGGAAAACAACATGTGAAAAATGAAGTGGCATGTAACTAAAATAGAACCATCTGAACCATGACTCTGTTTTTGTCTTTGGTTTTCAAATGAAGGCTATCTTTCATGCTTTTTTTCCTGTATTGCATATCTGAATAGTATTATGATATTGATCAGACTGGCGTTGGCAAGCTATAATGACAGTATCAGATGATACTATCGTGATTCTTTAATATATGCAATGGTGCTGAATGATTACCATATATGCTTTAACCGTGGATCCATTTCACGTTTATGTAGTGCAGATATGCAGAGCGAGACGCCTCGGGACATCAGACATACTGTATGCACACAAACACACACTTCAACCTGTCGTCAGCAAGTCCGCGGCCAAGCAGACATTCAGTCACACCTTTTAAAACCCATCTCACGCTCCCCACATGAAAGACCCTGCAGTGGCGCCACATGAAGAGCCGCCAGTCTTCCCAGCAGCTCCTTACATATATTAGCTATTAATTAGTTGGGCATGTGCCAGAAATATGTTTTCGACGATAAATATAAGGGCAACATCAATGAAGACTCCTCTGTGGGTGTTTTTGCCTGTCAACCGTTTAATTTCTTTCTTCTTGTGTGTGTGGTACTGTGTATTTAAATCGATTTGCATTAGTCAGAGTTCTTCGCTGGCAATGAGGTGATGTTTGCGCTCGATTGGGTCAAATCCTGGGTCATTATGCCTGTGGTTATGAATATTATAATGCAGTCTCAACGGTTTCAATAGATTGTTCTTCTCAAAGGAAAATTTCTCCAAAAATGAAAATTTGCTCACCCTCAGGCCATCCAAGATGTAGATGAGTTTGTTTCCTCATCTGAACAAATTTGGAGAAGTTTCCATCACTCCATCACTTGCTCACAAATGGATCCTCTGCAGTGAATGGGTGCCGTCAGAATGAGAGTCCAAACAGCTGATAAAAACAGCACAATAATCCACACCACTCCAGTCCATCAATTAATGTCTTGTGAAGTGACGTAATTCACCAAAAAAAAAGAAAAATCATTTATTCAACCTCCTGATATTTCAGTCTGAAAATCTTCCCTGTAGCTCTCGCTGTTTTTAGAATTTAATATTTAGAATTAGCTTTTATTTTTATATTTTCATATTAAAATGTTTATATTTTATATTTCTATTTAGCTTCTTTTCTTTTAGTTTTAGTGATTTTAATACTTGTATTTTAGTTAGTAGCTTAGGCAACATTATTTTTATTTTTATTTGATTTCTTTAGTTGTTTTGTTATTTATATGTAGCTTGATTTTTATTTCAGTTGTAGTGTTAGTAATTTTAGTACTTTTATTTGAATTAGTTGCTAATACAGCATTTCAAAAAAATGTTAAGATCAAATTTTTCATCTATTTGATTTTTCTGCTTAATTTCAATGAACAAAACAGATTTATAATAGGTTTAGTTTAAGCTTTAGTCGACAATAACAACTCTCATCTCAAATCTTTGATGTCAAAACTGACAGCACATTTTGAAGTAGCATATCGCAGTGTATACAAATGCAAATCATTTTATGACAGAATAGGTGAAGACTTTCAGCAAATAACTCAAATTTCTGTTTTTAAAGAACGTGTTTTTTTTTGGTTTGTTTTTAAAGAAACACATCCAATTAGGGTCATGTGGGGTCAAAAACCTGCCTAATTATACAGGGCTTCCTTAAGACTAATTAGTTTACTAAATCAGTTCAGGTAACCCAGCGACTGGTTGATTTAGAAAATATATAGTTTTACACATCCTTAGCTCACATTCACTTTCATTTTATGGAAACAAGCAGCATAGACAGTTCAAAACATCTTGTGTTCCATAGAAGAAAGTTAGGTAGGAACAACATGAGGGTGAATAAATGATGAATAAATAAAAAAAAAAAAATTTTTTATGTGAGTGAACTTTCCCTTTAAGAGTGCAGGCATATTAAACTATTATTTATTTAAACATCCAGTGGCTTTTTTCGACCCCACAGCACAATCGATTTGGTTCATTTTTGGTTGCGTTTTCTCAGTGTTAATAATTGATTGATTGTAATATTTCTCTCAGTGTCTGAAATCACACACTGCTGTGTTCCCCGTGTCGACAACGCTCATGCTGTCTATTTATGCAGTGTTCTGTTTGCTTTTCTCCTTCCACACATCTCTCATCTATCCCACAGAGCCCAATCTAAAAACCCGTCAGAATCGCCCGGTGCTGTGCTCTCCACTCTCTTTTGGGTTTGTTGTGACTCGTTACAGACATGTTTGCCTCATCTCTCCGGGAGATGGACTCTGTCCAGCTTGAGTTCTGCAGCGTATCGTCCCTGCGGCAATCAGACCAAACAAAAACACACCCGTGCTCTTCCATGTGGGGACTGATTGTGAACATCTGTTAACTTATTCAAGTCTGGTATCACCAAATGAGGAGGTCATTTAGATTTGCTTGAACGTTTTTTTGGCAAGCTGCATAATTGTTTTTTCTCAATGGGAGGAAAAAGACATAAATAGTCAGATTAACAGTAGAGAACTAATGATGAGAGGACAATATTATGTCCTCACTGAGACACAGAGATGTGTGTCTTATGGACCTTTTTTCATGTTTTTACACAGGTGACCTGCAACTGCTTCAGCATCAGTGATGGAGAGCTGCAGGACGTGGGGGTGGGACTTTACCTCAGGTGAGTGACATGATCGACATCCCAGCATGCTTTGCACTGAACATAGACATTATTAGTGCTAGTGCTAAGAAAAGTGTCACTGTTGATATTGTTCATACTTAAGGTTAGTGATCAAACAAAATCATCATACAATTATTAATGATTACATAAAATTAAGAATATTAAAAATAATTATTACATAAAATAGAAATACGTTGTACTTGAAATTAATGAAAATTATTGCATAAATTGCTGATTATTAAATTATATAAAATGTTAATATATATATATACAATATGATTAAATTATACCAGATGATTGACATGAGGGACATCCCAGCATGCTTTGCTCTGAACCTAGAAATGTGGACATAATTGTTATTTGCTAAGAAAAGCATCACTGTTAATATTGTTCATATTAAAAATAATAATTATTATTATTATTAATTATTAATTGTTATGTGAAATAATGATTTTTTTTTTACATAAAATAAAAAAACATTAAATAAAGGTGAAAGTTAAATAAAAAATAAATTAAAATGATTGCATAAATGATTGACACATTTGTTTTTTTTTTATAAAGAACCCCCACTGAACATAGACATTATTAGTGCTAGTGCTAAGAAAAGTGTCACTGTTGATATTGTTCATACTTAAGGTTAGTGATCAAACAAAATCATCATACAATTATTAATGATTACATAAAATTAAGAATATTAAAAATAATTATTACATAAAATAGAAATACGTTGTACTTGAAATTAATGAAAATTATTGCATAAATTGCTGATTATTAAATTATATAAAATGTTAATATATATATATACAATATGATTAAATTATACCAGATGATTGACATGAGGGACATCCCAGCATGCTTTGCTCTGAACCTAGAAATGTGGACATAATTGTTATTTGCTAAGAAAAGCATCACTGTTAATATTGTTCATATTAAAAATAATAATAATTATTATTATTAATTATGAATTGTTATGTGAAATAATGAATAATTTTTTTTACATAAAATAAAAAAACATGAAATAAAGGTGAAAGTTAAATAAAAAATAAATTAAAATGATTGCATAAATGATTGACACATTTGTTTTTTTTTTATAAAGAACCCCCCATCCCCCCCCCCCCCACC
>NW_015505297.1:1730320-1740927 GCF_001515645.1 Sinocyclocheilus grahami | reverse complement strand
TTGTGTATTAAGGAGACAACTGTATCATTAAAAAGCATGCTTGAGATGAAATATTAAATGGGGTCTTCAGAAAATGTATTTTAATCTTACGTTTGCAGTTTGTAGCACAGTACATTCATTGTCTTCATTTTTGCATCACTATAAAATGACTTTACCCATAATGCTCTTGTGTTTCAGTCAGTTGAAGCACCGTGCCCAGCAGATTTGTGTGACAGAAAACATCTTTGTATTATTAGCTCTGCAGTCATAAAGAGGGATTCTGACATGAGTTAGGATTACATGCTACGATTTGCTCTCTGCTACTGAACACGCCTGAGGGAAGCTCCCATTCACACACCGAGGAGCTGAAGGAAACGCAGCACAAGAAACGGGAGTAATTACACATAAACAGACATTCGGCTTTCAATGTGACTAAATTACAACTTGCCGAGACACATTGTGAGTGCTGAAATAGAGGGGAATTCCTCTGCAAATTGCTTTGTGTGCATTTGTGAGAGTCTTCTGGGCTGAAATGCATCTCATAAGCATATCGTATGCCGATGCTGAAAAACACTATATAAAGCTTTCAGATGGAGAATGACTTGTTTAGTATTGGTACATTAGAAATGTGCAGTGTTAATGGTATATATAATGCATGCAAAATTCTCTAAAATAATCTATACAGCTATATTTTTGATGGGTCTGTCTTACACAGAAATGTCAGGAACTGTATCTGTGCTTTTTTTCTTTTTTTCTCTCTATTTTCTTGTAGAGGGTGATAGCAATTACAATGTGACAGGCCAGTGTCAGTGCAGCAGTCTGCCTTCTCCCTTTGAGGCAGTGACAGGGCCGAGACCCAGAGATGAACTGCTCTTAAATTACACTTTTATCAGTGCTGATGTCTTTCAAAATTAATCTTTATGCCCACAGTTGTCACCATTTGCAATTTTTTTCACCTACAGATGAGCTCTAGATGGGGTCATGATGGTACAGTGGAATTTCCCGTTTCTTCACGATGGCATGGAATGACATTCACAAAGCATTCAGCTTCAGTGATGTGGCATAATTCAGATGAAGTAGACTATTTGCTTGGACACAATCCTTTGCGAGGCTTGATTTTATCCACTGGGATTTGATTGTTAAATGTTAGGCTGTGATATTATTAGTGGATTTTCTATGGCAGGCATTGTTTCTACATCTCTAACCCTAAGTATAGTAAACTTTATTATGTGTATTAAACTTTGGCATGAATCTTGTACAGTTTATGCTACAGACCTGAATGATATGTCAAATTACGTGGCAATAAAATGAGTGAAAAAATCCCCAGAACACCCTATAGCAACCATATAATGTTATGCTAAAAACCATGCAGACCACCTTCAGTTCTTCAAAAAATGGAAAAAAAAAAAAGTTTTATTTATTTAAAAAAAGTAATGTAATATGCGATTTGAGTGGACATTATAATAATAAAAAAAAATGAATATATTATAAATTAATAACTTTTATTTAATATACGATATTCAAATATAACTAAAAAAAAAAAATATATATATATATATATGAATATATTAAAATGAGAAATATATATAAAAAAAACAGTATAAACATAAAATTTGTCAAAAATTCCCCAGATCACCCTAGCAACCAAATAACAATATGCTAAGAAACACACAGACCACCTTTAGTTCTTCAGTAAATAAAAAAGTATTGCTTTAAGTATAACACTTTTCTTAAAGGCTTTATGTATAATGCATTATGAAAGTAGTTGTAATGCATTAATTATGTCTTGTAATGCACCTTATAATGCACTGTACAATCTCAAGAATAATTGTAACCACAGTTAATACATTATAACACTTATCAAATTATTGTTACACTATGCATTTCAAATTTGGTTATACTTGTTTACATGCATTATACCCTTTAATAACCCTTTATAATGCATTATACATAAAGGCTTTAAGTAAAGTGTTACCAAAGTATTTTAAGATAACATTTACATTTTACATAATATTTTAAACATTTTAAAAATGCATAGTGAGAGAGAGATTTATGTATATATATATATATATATATATATATATATATATATATATATATATATATATATATATATATATATATATACACACACCTACTAGCTATATGTAGGTAGCACTGAGGTAGCAATATTTTATATTTTTTCTCTTTTTGCTTGAACGTTGAACAGTGCATACATTTATAAACAATAACAGGGTGTTTTATCCCTGTCTATTTTTATACATGACATGTGGCACACACTGTCGGTTTCTCTGCTCTGCTGCCTAATGCGAGAGCATATTGTGGCGTGTTTAAGTCGTCAGCCGAGGCGACTCCAGTGTAACACTTGTTCTCTGGCTGGATGTGAACCAGCGGTTTTCTGCTAATCCCTGTGGTTGTGTCTGGAGCTCGCAGGAGGATTTGTGCTGTCAGACGTCCTCCCTGGCCAAGACTCCATGCTGACACTCACAGCCCTGTCCGGACACGGTTATCAGGGGAAGAGAGTGTATATGCAGTGCCCAAATGAAGCTCCAGCAAACCCGTGGCCGGCAGTCTGTTGTGCTGTGGCCTGACAAAACCCAGCAGCAGAAATCCATAAAGATTTTACAGGCGCCCAACCGCATGCAGACACTGTCATCCGTGAAACCTAGGAACGGTTTTGACTATTTGTTTCCCACTTTAACACCCCACTCAGGCCTTGGAAATAGTGAGGGATAATTGGGTGTTTCTTTAGCAATGGCCACATTTTAAGGTCCCAGGGGTTTATTAAAGCTAACAGAAACTATTAAAACTAATTGGATAACTTTATTTTTATTCTATTTGTTATATGAAACGGACTATTATGTGGTTATATCCTTTTTCTGACTTTAAATCTTAAAGTTCTATCAATCTTAAAAAATATTAAATATTACAATATTTATATTATTTTATTTGTATATTATTTGAAAATATTTATTTATTTGATTCTGTTTGATTAATTCATCACAGAAATGAAATTAATATTTTCAAATAATAATAAGAAAAATAAGTGTTACATTTAAAAATAAAAACTTGTGATCATCTAAAAAAAGCAATTTGAGTATTTATTATTGTATGAAATGTATTTATATAATTTTTTTAATTATAACTGTCCCTGTTTTGTAGTTGTTGTTTTAAAATTTTCAACCAATTCCAACCAATACTTTTGTAATTTGTAAAGTTTTTTTTATTAAATGTACTAAGTGACACAGCAGCATCAGGGAAGAGCTTGAGATTAAATATGAGACAGGTAATGTGTGAGGAAAACTTTAAGGTAAAATTTCATGTAATTTCCAACAACCTGTTATTTTGTCTAATTATGCAAAAATAAAGAACATTTTTATTTATTTTATTATTTATCCATGTATCTTTTATTCATTAATTTATTTATTTATTTTATCTGTACATATTTAATTTATTATAAATTTGTGTATTTATTCATTTATTTATTCAGGATAAATTCTTAGTGAGACAAAGGACTGCCGTTTTATTCCAAAAATGTCATTACCGCCACTTTAATTTCCATCACAAAATAACAAAATATATCATTTGAAATGTAATGGGAATATTCTCTGTTCATACAGACGTTTCAGAACAGTGTAAATAAATGGCAATGCATGTATAAACACTGAAGCAGACAAACTAAACTAGTCTGAGTGTGTTTTAAGAGAGTTTATTTATAGAAGTCCACACGCAGGGCCAAAAGCAGTTAGCACTAAGTAGGTGATGTTGACATTTCCTTGTATCAGTTGCGTCAGTCTGGGCTGTTGTGAAAGTTCAGTAAATTGAGCTGTATTCAGCTCTGAGGGTGTGCCAGGAACAGCTTTCCTTTCTGTTTTCCGGCACAGTTAATGGCCACCTTCGGCTCTGTTATTTGGAAACATTAATAAATGAGAGCAGCGGATTGCTATTCTCCTTGTCTGTTGATGTTTCAGGCTGCTTAGCAATACTTATGTTTTGTAGAAGGTAGAAGATAAGAGGAATTCATCCCATTGTCCTCCATATTCTCTCATTACCCAACTCTGTTTACCGTTATTTCATTCTTTCGCTAGTCTTCTGTTGACAGAGCACGGCGCTTACGGCTACAAGCACAGACTCGCTTTAATGAGATATATATTCATTACTTAGAAACCACATGTAAAGATTGAGTTTAGGCCCATGTGTGTAAGTGAGGAGCGTCGGGCTCTTAGAGGCTGTTTATGGGTGAATAATCAAAAGCGCAGATTAAGGGAGGATCATAAAAGAGGGTTTCACTCAGGTTAAATAGTCTGCTTTGAGCTTAATGTCTTGTGTATGTGCAGACAAGGGCTTAGCTAACAGCTATTTTCTGACAGCATTGATCAGCTCAAATTGGTCACATTTTTTTGATATGGCTTAACAGAGGCATGTCTTGGAAAACAGGATTTTCTTTGCTCTTTTAAAATAAGAGTTCAATCTGCTTTGAAAGCGAATGCAACACAAAGCTCCACCCGGGCCATTTATGGGAACTAAGCTGCAAAATTTGTTAAATTAGAACTCAGACATCATAAACATATGCACATTAACATATGCCCGCCCACATCAACACCTGTTCAACTATGCAGCAACTTGTCTTTATGATGACAACCAGTGTGGACTGCTGCTACATGGAGATTAGACAACCATAACAGATGCCGTTTACATATAGAAGTCTTAAAAGTACAGTAACTGTACAGTAGTTTAATATGACCAGAGAGAGGGTGGAAAATGGTAATGTAAAACTAAATTATGTCTAGTTTTGGTGCATAATTTTAGATTTACCAATATAGAATTTTGTATTAGTCGGTCACTTTAAAATAACTTTAATCAATTGAAAGTTATAATTGAATATTTCTATAATTTAACTGAATAATTGAATACCCCAAAAAATTATATTTTGTAAGTTTTTACTGACTCTCATGTTGTTTCAGACTCTTATGATTTTATTTTTTAATTTTTATTTATTATTATTTGTGTGTGCTTTTTTTTTTTTTTGTCAGTGTGACTTTTTCAGAGCTTCAGCTCTGTGAAATTATGACTAATAAGACATTCCCCCCCTTTTTGGTGCTTGGCTTTATAAATCACTTTACACTTTCTTTAATTTTTTTTTTTTATATCTACTTTTGTGTTCCACAGATGAAGGACAATTATATGGGTTTGGAATTATTGATAATTCAAAATATGAAGAAAAAAAGTAAATTCTATACTTTTTAAAATTAACTTTTATTATATTTATTTATAATAATAATATATAATAATGATATAATAATTACAGTTATGTGCGTTCGTATAATTTATATATTATACATTTATATTGTCCATTATTTAATGTAAAAGTTAAATCCACATACATTTAATTATTATTATTATTTTTTTTTTATTATTACTCGCTTTATTTAAATTTCACTTTCTTGAATTTAAGTGAACTCCTTTCTGTTGTTTAATATTTTGGATTATGAAAAATCTAGTTTTATTCAAATGCAAATGAGCGTCATTTGATTTCACTTTTGATTTGATTTAATTCATTATTTTTAGTATAATAGTTGGCTTTATTAATATAATGGAAATGCATTGATGTGTGAATCTTGATCATTAGAGATCAGAGGGTGTGGCCTGTTGCCATGGTCTTTCCACAAGTCCATTTCATTGGCTAATAATCCAATAATTTATGCTGGCTAATCATGGGAGATTGTATTATTTTGGTCTTTCTAACATATCAATTTATGAAAAGGGAGCAAAATATTAAGGAAATATTAAGTTTTAAAGAAAAAATGTCTTCAGAAATATCTAGAACCAGCCTCCCTGTGTGGGCCATTAAACTGGCACGACTTCCATATTCAACATCCATGGGAAACATTTCGCATCTATGAATATGAGCCTCTGAGATTACAGTGAACAAACAAAACCAGAAAGGCAGATGTCGAAATTGTTGTTTAGATATGAGCTATGAAGTCTTCAGATCGGATGTGAGGCAGAATCAAGGCTTTAGACATTGTTGTCGACGTATCAGAGAAATTATAATGACGCAGAAAGATTGTCCCGTGAGAGTGGGGCCTGTCTGTTTACCATCGGCTGGGTGGGCCGACTTTAAGCCTGCTTTATACTCTGTACTTAAGCGATGTTGAATCTTTCCTAGACCATGACAAACACAAGTAATTTGTTGCTCTGGCTTTTTGAATGACTTCCGATACATTAGCAGAAGCCTGGAAGAGCCGGATAGCATGTATTCCTATCCACATATAAAGGATAATTGTGCTTTCGTGCTAGATTTATAATTGCTGTGTTTGTTCTGTCATACTTGTGTGAATGTGAATGAAATGTGAAATGAAATGTGAAGTGACATGTGGCCAAGTATGGTTACCCATACTTGGAATTAGTGCTCTGCATTTAACCCATCCAAAGTGCACACACACAGCAGTGAACACACACCCGGAGCAGTGGGCAGCCATTTATGCTGCGGCGCCCGGGGAGCAGTTGGGGGTTCGGTGCCTTGCTCAAGGGCACCTCAGTCGTGGTATTGAAGGTGGGAGAGAGTGCTGTACATTCACTCCCCTCCCCTACAATCCCTGCCGGTACGAGACTCAAACCCACAACCTTTGGGTTACGAGTCCAACTCTCTCACCATTAGGCCACGACTTCCCACAACCACGACTTCCCACAAGCTGGAATGGAGTACAAGCTGACATGAAGAGACTTCAAACATGGTTTACACACACAGTACATACTGTATACGCACCTTGTATTGTTCATTTTAAAATATGTTGCATTAATTAATCATTAAAGAATCAGTCATTTTTGGAGCTTGGCTTTATACGTCACTGTACACTTTCTTAGGAACATGGCTGAAAAATATCTACTTTTGTGTTCCACATAATTAAAAATGTATTTTAAAAAAAGGAAATAATTAAAGGGGTCATAGGATGCTACATGCACTTTTACAAGTTGTTTGAACTGAAATGTGTGTTGGCAGTGTGTGTACACAACCACCATATAATGATAAAAATCCACCGTGTGTTTTTTTTAAAAATCTGGTTAAATGTTTTCCCCTTTCTCAAATCGAGCCGATCTCAGATGCCTGTCTGTGTGACACCACACAGACAGGCCCCTCCCACGATCGTTTGATTGACAGTAGCGTTTCAGCACAGACTGGACTGGACTACCTTAGACCCGCCCTGAGTGACTGTCATCAGTCTGCCATTGTTTCACCGCCGGAGCAGATGTAGACAAGAATGACTCCTAAGCGATTGAGGTGTTCTGTTGTTGGATGTAATAATGAACAGCAGTCGTCATTTACTCCCGACATGTGAGCCGCTGAGCTCGCAGTGGATTACATTGTTTCTGAAGAGAATGCACCCCCGATCAATATTAATGCATCAATGTTCGTGCAAATCATTCATGATCCAGCCTCATCTACATCTGGCTTTTTGAATGACTTCCGATGCATTAGCAGAAGCCTGGAAGAGCCGGATAGCATGTATTCCTATCCACATATAAAGGATAATTGTGCTTTCGTGCTAGATTTATAATTGCTGTGTTTGTTCTGTCATACTTGTGTGAATGTGAATGGAGTACAAGCTGACATGAAGAGACTTCAAACATGGTTTACACACACAGTACATACTGTATACGCACCTTGTATTGTTCATTTTAAAATATGTTGCATTAATTAATCATTAAAGAATCAGTCATTTTTGGAGCTTGGCTTTATACGTCACTGTACACTTTCTTAGGAACATGGCTGAAAAATATCTACTTTTGTGTTCCACAGGGAGAGAGTGCTGTACATTCACTCCCCTCACCTACAATCCCTGCCGGTACGAGACTCAAACCCACAACCTTTGGGTTACGAGTCCAACTCTCTCACCATTAGGCCACGACTTCCCACAACCACGACTTCCCACAAGCTGGAATGGAGTACAAGCTGACATGAAGAGACTTCAAACATGGTTTACACACACAGTACATACTGTATACGCACCTTGTATTGTTCATTTTAAAATATGTTGCATTAATTAATCATTAAAGAATCAGTCATTTTTGGAGCTTGGCTTTATACGTCACTGTACACTTTCTTAGGAACATGGCTGAAAAATATCTACTTTTGTGTTCCACATAATTAAAAATGTATTTTAAAAAAAGGAAATAATTAAAGGGGTCATAGGATGCTACATGCACTTTTACAAGTTGTTTGAACTGAAATGTGTGTTGGCAGTGTGTGTACACAACCACCATATAATGATAAAAATCCACCGTGTGTTTTTTTTAAAAATCTGGTTAAATGTTTTCCCCTTTCTCAAATCGAGCCGATCTCAGATGCCTGTCTGTGTGACACCACACAGACAGGCCCCTCCCACGATCGTTTGATTGACAGTAGCGTTTCAGCACAGACTGGACTGGACTACCTTAGACCCGCCCTGAGTGACTGTCATCAGTCTGCCATTGTTTCACCGCCGGAGCAGATGTAGACAAGAATGACTCCTAAGCGATTGAGGTGTTCTGTTGTTGGATGTAATAATGAACAGCAGTCGTCATTTACTCCCGACATGTGAGCCGCTGAGCTCGCAGTGGATTACATTGTTTCTGAAGAGAATGCACCCCCGATCAATATTAATGCATCAATGTTCGTGCAAATCATTCATGATCCAGCCTCATCTACAGAAGAAGTGAGTATAATGTTTTGTAATGAATCTTTGCAAATCGCCTTTCCTAATAATGTGCTAATTAGCAAGTTTCACGATGAATGCGACTAAAGTAAACAGTCTCTCTGAGAGCAGCTGGGAAGAGAGGGGCGGGGTCAGCAGAGCTCATTAACATTTAAAGGAAAATGCTACAAAAACGGCTTGATCTGAAAAAAGCCGTTTTTTACGGGAAAAACTGTGTTTTTTTACACTACCATTGAGAAATTTTAACCAAACTATGTTACAGACTTTTCATTAAGACCCTAAAGAATCATATCAACTTGTGGAAAATGGGCATCCTATGACCCCTTTAAATAAAATTAATATATATAAATATATATTGATGCAGGTTACATCAAATCGCATTCAAGAGGACAAATATCCCGCTGGCAAACATGTCAGCTTTTTAGTTTTCTGTGTCTCCATACTGTAGCAACTTGTTTCTTTAGTTAATTAATTAGTGATGCCCGATTTACTGTATGTTCCATTATTTAGCAGTCCTTGTGTATTATTTATTTGGATCAAGAGAAAATTGAGATAATGTGGGATTTGCAGTTTGATTTGATCTCAGTGTTTGATGAGGAAAAAACTATTAAAATATAATAATTCATTTAATTAGAAAAATAGAATTGTTGTGAGTTTTGACAGGCTGAACTAAATTCACCACCTTTGGGTCTTATTTGTCAAATCAGTCTGGGTTTGTGCAAACAACAGAAAAAAAACGTAATGTTATTTAATATAATATTATTTTAATACTAAATAACAAATCATTGGCAGAGCACTCTGTTTTACATGGACAAGAAGTAAATCTAGTAAAGTGAATTTTACTCTTACTCTTGTAGTTTAGCAGATGTTTATCTAAAGCGACCAGCCTCTGTCCTAAAACCTCACTAGTCCCGAAATGTATCCTCATGAAGGCCTAATTAAGGATGAGAAATTCATTGAGACACTGTGCTGGTGAATTGTGCTTAAACATGGTTGAAGAGTTTGTTTTGTGTTCGTCTGTTCAGCATGTCTCTGCTGAACCAAGACTGCCAGCCCAACTGTGTCATGATCTTTGAGGGCAAGAGACTCACGCTGCGAGCTGTTCGGCTCATCAGACCCTGTGAGGAGGTACAGTATACTTATTTTCTGCCTTTTTTCTAGTCTCTCTCTCTCTCTCTCTCTCTCTCTCTCAAAGTATGTAATTTTTCTCCTGCCTTGACCCAGGGATCTTTAAATTCATAGGAATCAATAGAAAATGATAAGCATGGGTCTCTGCTGTCACAGGGCCCTGGACAACATTACCAGTTGCCAATTCGTTATTATTATTTTAGCCATTTCTGCAACACCAAAATTGATAAATAATGTTTATGTACTGTATGTTTATTTAGTTTTGGAGTCTTGTAAATGTCTATTAGTTTATTTAAATATTTTAGTGTTAATTTTTATTTTTATTTATACTTCTGATAACAAATGATAATAATACATTACAGTTTTGACTTTTTAAAAAATGTATTCTCACTTTGTTAGTTCTAATTTAGTTTTGTTTTTTATTATGTGTATTTGCATTTTTTGTTATATTTAGTTAGTATACATTTAATTAGAATATTCTTTAATTTAGTTTAGTTTTGCATATATTTTGAATTAGATTTAGAAAATTTTTCCCAGTAATGTTTTTTTTTTTTAATTTCTATTTCCATTAAGGAAAATGTTTTCATTCAGTTTTTGTTAGTATAATGACTTTTCAAACAGGTTTTCCAAACACAAAGTTTAGATTTTTAAATGATTTCTTACTCTATTATTCTTAGATGTAATTTAGTTTTGGAATGATTGTTTTATCATGTTTTTATTATGCTTATTTTTATTAATTTATATTTATTTTCATTATATTTTGTAATATATTCTAGTGTGTGTGTGTGTGTGTTTATATATATA
>NW_015505297.1:1726783-1730221 GCF_001515645.1 Sinocyclocheilus grahami | reverse complement strand
ATATACACACACACACACACACACATTAGTTTAGTATATATTTTTATGTACTGTATGTTTATTTAGTTTTGGAGTCTTGTAAATGTCTATTAGTTTATTTAAATATTTTAGTGTTAATTTTTATTTTTATTTATACTTCTGATAACAAATGATAATAATACATTACAGTTTTGACTTTTTAAAAAATGTATTCTCACTTTGTTAGTTCTAATTTAGTTTTGTTTTTTATTATGTGTATTTGCATTTTTTGTTATATTTAGTTAGTATACATTTAATTAGAATATTCTTTAATTTAGTTTAGTTTTGCATATATTTTGAATTAGATTTAGAAAATTTTTCCATTAAGGAAAATGTTTTCATTCAGTTTTTGTTAGTAATAATAATAACACAGTCTCCTACCCCAAACTCACTCCATGCGTTGATTGAGCCAAAAGTTGCGATGTCAGGCCGCTCAAATAAACATAGTAATATTTTTATACTGCCATGGAGCCACAGTGTTTATACATTCAGCCCCCAAATAGCTTCTTTGCAGTTGTCTGTTCATATTAAACTGGAACAGGAGAAAGTGTTTTAACTGCCATTGAATTACACACATCACACCACAGTTCCCCTTCAGGAACTCGAGCTGCGTCGAGTCGCTTTGAAAATAACAGATAGTATGTAACTCCAAACACACCCGTAGTTGGATGTACTTATAGGAAGCGGTAAATAAATTGCTTTCAAAAAACCTCTAAAGACAGAAAGTCATCAGAAATCACAATCATTGTTCAGATTCTCCTGAGTCGCCTGTCACATTAGATGATGAAAACAATTTAAACGATTAGCTCCTTATAATTCAGCACCAATTCAACCTTTTCCACTCTGATTATCCGTATGTCAGCTCTGTTAACAGCCTGGAAGATGGCTGAACACATAAACACAAACATATGCACAATAAAGCAATGCATTGTTTACATCCTGCAAAATTGGACCAAAGGGAAAAGACCGTGTGGTTTTCAAATGTTAGCTCAGCAGGCAGACTTTCATTATTCAAGACAAAACTGCCACAAGACATTGGCTACGTTCCCTAGTGAGCTGCCTGTGTAACACAGTCATTGTGTTTATTGTATTTCCCTCTTAGATTCTGCTAGTTGTCTGCGATTTTTCATTTAACCATCTCTAATCTCTCTTTTTCATTTTCTTTAGCTCACTATAAGCTACACTGATATCCTTGCGACCAGCAAAGAGTGACGTTCCCATTTACAGGAGCAATACCACTTCCTGTGTCAGTGCACGCGCTGTACCACGGAGGACAAGGTGAGCCATAGCAACAGCCTCTCATATCTAAACTTCCTTCCTTTATCCTCATTTTTCTATTCCTCTCACTTTCACCCCATCACTCCTGGAAAAGGCTTCTCCCCGCCTCGTTGTGTCCTGGCGGGATCCCTATCTATCATCCCTGTTCTCCTCCATGTTCTCTCTTCCTCGCTCTTTTGCTCTGTGTCTGTCCCACTCAGCCCTCGAAAGCATCTGATGATGTGTCGAGTGTGTCAGACCTTTCCTAGACCATCACCGGTCTCTCCGCACTGCCCCGGGGAGCCCGTCCTCAGCAGACCCTGTTATCTGTGATCATCACTGCGATGACAGGAGCATGTCAAGAATAAAGCTTTGATAGATAGATAGATAGATAGATAGATAGATAGATAGATAGATAGATAGATAGATAGATAGATAGATAGATAGATAGATAGATAGAAATTAAAAATGCATTTTTTTACAATATAAACAAATTTATAATTGTTATTATTATTTTATATATTAGGATTATTAAGAGTTATCTGGTAATTACTACCACTGTTTTTGTAATAATAATAAATATTATTATTATTAAGATTAGTTGCGTTTTTTATTATTATTATTCTTTCAGTATTCTTCTCTGTATTCATTATTCTTTCATAATAATAATAATTATTATTATTATTATTAATTGTGTTTCTTTATTATTACTATTCTTTCAGAATTTACACACTTCACCTTAAAGTATAATTCACCCAAAAAAAGAAAATATGATTATTATTTTCTCACCCTTATTTTGTTCTAAACCTATTTGAATTACTTATTTCTGCAGAACACAAACAAAAATATTGTCTCTGTGGGTTTTGCTCATACAAAGAAAATCAAAGTGGTCTAGTGTTATTTTGGACCCCACTGACTTGCAGTGTATGGACAAAAGCATTTTTGAAAATATCTTCTTTTGTATTTTACACAACAAAGAAAGTCATACAGGTTTGGAATGACTTGAGTACGTGATTTTAATTTTTGTCTGAACTATCCCTTTAAATGCATTATGAATGGCATACTGGATTTTTGGCATGTGTGCTCAAACATGTCACTGGAATACACAAGTTCCCTCCAGGCTTACGTTGTGGTTATTTTGCACCTGCATGCAGGCATACCATGCTAAATAACTCAAGAGAAAGAGGCTTTATCCCTGCTGTTAACACCTACTCAGCTGCTCAGACTGACCTCTGCTTGAGTCATCTGTCAGATACTGCAGATAAGAATGAATGCTCTTGCTCAGGGCTGCTGAGATGGAGACTTGGGTTTCGTCCCTGCTTTCAGTTCCTTCTGGGTCTGAATCTAAAACAGTGGAAGCTTTTTGAGCTTGGTTTTTTAGGTCTGGATTTTAGGACACCTGATATGTGTGGTACAAACTCTTTTCATCCACCCATCAGTTTGTCTTTCCACCTATCCATCCATCCATCAATCAATCAATCAATCAATCAATCAACCAAATGTAAATCATTTAAGTGAATTGAGGTCTCTGCCTAGGCACCAGAATATTGTAGAGATTTTAGTATTATGGAAATACTAATTTAATATAGAATTGAAAATAATTCAATTAAAAAATAAAGTAAAAATGTAAAAATTATTTTCTTAATGCATGTTATTTAATGTTTACTTATTGTAAACAATTCATCCATGCATATATTATTGTTCAGAAATGTGGGATTTGTAAAAATAATGCTGTGTTTAAAAAACAAATCTCTCACAAATGCTTCATTTATTTGATCAAAAATACAGAAAATACACTAATATTGTGTAATATTATTGTAATTTAAAATAACATTTTAAACATTTATAAAAATAATTTATTTACATTTATTATTATCAGTTTTGAAAACAGTTTAATGCTTAATATTTTGGCGGAAACAGTGATACATTTCTTTCAGGATTCTTTGATGAATAGAAAGTTCAAATGAACAAAATTAATTTGAAATTAATATTTACTTAATTTTTGGACTTATAAAGTACAATAAAAATCTAGTTTGAGTTTTTCTCCTGTGTTTTTGTTGTTCAGCACATTTCCCGTCATCATACTCCATCAAAGCCCCTCATTGTGTGTGTGTGTGTGTGTGTGTGTGTGTGTGTGTGTGTGTGTGTGTGTGTGGAGGGGGT
>NW_015505297.1:1723087-1726262 GCF_001515645.1 Sinocyclocheilus grahami | reverse complement strand
TGTGTGTGTGTGTGGAGGGGGTGCATGAGGTAATTGCAGGTGAGGTGTGTAAAGTGTTACACTGATGACATTCTGATGAGAGGAACTTGTTGATTCACCACCGGCTTTGCGGTAATCTGACAGCCCGTGTTAGTGCAATAAGACATACTGACACGCTAAAACAATAGAGCAGCTGTATGTGCAGTAAAGTACAGGGAGGGATGGTCAGGTTATCACCTTCCCAGAACCTCTGGCGACCGGAGATGTGATTCAGTCTGACAGTCGTGTGGGGGGTCACAGATGTTCTCCTGTTCATTAAGGCTGTCTGGCCATACATTTCTCTGCTTTTTTGAGTGTTTCAGTGTTCAGTGTTCTTTCACATTTGCACCATGTGAAATCCTCACCAATGAATCCTCTGCAGTGAATGGGTGCCGTCAGAATGACAATAATCCACAAGTACTCCACAGGAGGTTAATTGATGGACTGGAGTCGTCTGGATTACTTGTGGATTATTGTGATGTTTCTATCAGCTGTTTGGACTCTCATTCTGACGGCACCCATTCACTGCAGAGGATCCACTGGTGAGCAAGTGATGTAATGAAAAAACAAACTCATCTGCATCTTGGATGTAGATTTTTTTTTAAATGTTATTGTAACATGTAAATGTTAGTGTCCCAATAGAGGTGCTGGGGGTCTGCAGAAAATGTAATTAACAGAAAAAAAGTTTACATGTTATGTTATTATTAT
This sequence comes from Sinocyclocheilus grahami, assembly GCF_001515645.1. Classification (NCBI taxonomy): domain Eukaryota; kingdom Metazoa; phylum Chordata; class Actinopteri; order Cypriniformes; family Cyprinidae; genus Sinocyclocheilus; species Sinocyclocheilus grahami. The sequence continues at coordinate 1,725,536 of NW_015505297.1, read as the reverse complement.
TAAATTATTATTATTATTCCTTTTTAACATTCTGATTTCCGAAGACTGTCTTCTGAAGATTAATTGTAATTATTTTATTCACCTTTATATAATATTTTTTTCAAATCCTTTTTTTGTAGTTTATAGTTTTTCTGTTAAATTTTTTCAGTACTTAAACGTACACACACACACACACACACACATATATATATATATATGTATGTGTGTGTGTGTGTGTACACATCAAATATTTATTATTTAAAGAATGTTTTTCCCAAACCTGTATACATATATTCGCTGAAAAATCTTGCACATTCATTTTTATCTGGTAGATTTTTGACAGTTCTGCATGTTTTCTGAATATATCCTCATGAAGTATGTACTTTTGCCAGCAAAGTGCTTTTAATCTGTGGTCGGAGTATATGAGGGATACGTTTGCTAAAGCGTTAGACTTCCTGTCATGATTTGTTCACTGGAATGTTTTATACTCAGTGAACTCTAAACAGTGCTGCAATGAATAACATGATTATTGAATTTACACTAATAAACCAAGTCTACAATTTGATTATTGGCCCTCTCCCTGTAATTAGGCTGTTCACATTAACAAGAAAATGGCTTTTTCATTGAAAAGAAGAAGCGAATAGAAAAGTATTTCCTTTGTGCAAGCAGATGTATAATTTCATGCTTCAAAGCCATTTTATAACTGAAGAGATTTGACCAGAATGTAAAATGGATTCTGACATAATGTGCAGGTAAAAAGACTGTTTGTTTGGTCTGATGTCAAAACCTGCAGAGGGTTTGGTGTGATTGACAAGATGCAGCATGTTTACCATGTTCAATAATAAGTGATTTCATGTGCAGTTATGAGTTTTATTAGTGATTTCCAGAGTAGAAGCAGAGGATTGTGGTCCGGTGGAGACTTCAGCATTCATTGGCGGATGGCCTGCGGGTTTTTAGCCTCTCATGACATGCACATATCTCTCTCCTGCATTTCACTCGATCTGATAAATCATTTATGTATGGACTGAGTGCACTGGAACAAAAACACATAAAAGGACACTTCGTACAGCTTACTGCGAATATCTAATTCTATTTGGTCTCTAAAAAATTACATTTAGTCTATATGAAATACTTCCTGCAGTAAGGTTAATGCTTTTATGCGTGTTTATGTGGGATACAAATTATTATTTTTGTAAACTTTTCTTTTCGTCCCATTCATACATATATTCATGGAGGCCTTTCTCATCTGCAGAACTTGGCCTTTGATTCTTGCCAAAAACATATTTTTAAAACCAATGCAGGATCCTTCTTGTTATGTGGTATGAAATAATTTGTTGCAAGATGTAGTTGTAGATATCTATTATAGTTGTAGATATCTATTATAGTGCTCTGACATGCACTGTGAGCTGTAAGGTCTTATATAGACAGGACTCACGTCTGAAAACCAAAAACAGACAAGTGCAGATTTAGTTCATAAGAACAATAGGCAGTATTGAAGAATAAATCCCCATTATAATATTTATATTATTTAATAATAGCTTTTTCCTCATTGCCATCAGGGTAGTTTTTAAGCATTTTTAGAACATTTTCTGCGATTCAGTCTTTTTATTTATTTTTCATCTATACTAATAGTTGATTGTAATAGTGAAAAATGACCTAGTCACAAACTGTTTTTAAATTCTGAGGTTTCCTTAACAAAATGGTAACCATAGTTATAGCCAAAGTGATGTGGTTACTATACTTATTTAGTGGGGTTTACTAGTTTTCAAAACTAAAAGTTTGATGTAGGTAAGACTTCAAATAAATTGATACTTCTTATTAGCAAGGATGCATTACATTTATCAAAAATCACAACAACAAAAAAAGACAATAAAACATTATTTATTTTTATTTATTTACCAAATCAGCATATTGTTATTATTTCAAAATGATCATATGACTGAAGAAGGAGCAATGGCTGCTGAAAATGCTTTGCAATTACAGAAAAATAAATAAAGTGTAAAATATATTTAAAATAGATAAGTACTATTTTAACATATATTTTAGGTCGGGAAGAAGGAGGCGGGAACCGGCGAATGTTCAAAAAAAACTTTAATAAAATAAACAAACCCCAAATAGCGCGACAGCCCCTCGCGGACGACTGTTGCGCACAAACAAAACCAAAACACAAAATAAACTCCAGGCCTGGTCCTCTCTCGTCTTTCACTGTCGTAACTCCTCCTTTGTGTCCTTCCGGAGCTCCTCCGTGAGACTCGAGACCGGTGAGTGGTGCAGGTGTTGCTCATTATCAATTACTCCACCGGCCTCACTCCGTTCCCACGGCTCTCGGCCCCGCCCCCTCTCGTCACATACCCCCATCGACCCTCGCAGGCCGGGGGGTACTCACGAGACTGCGCTCTACTCCCCCCTCCCCCCTGCGGGGGAGCCGATCACGGCGGCCGCGGCGGACCTGGGGGGAAGGACGGACAGA
>NW_015505297.1:1678830-1722822 GCF_001515645.1 Sinocyclocheilus grahami | reverse complement strand
GGACAGACAGACGAGGCGAGAGAAAAGGAGACGGAAGGATGAGGAGAGACAGAGATGAGAGAGGGGAGAGAGGGAAAAAAAATCTGGTTCCCAGACACACTGCCGCTCGACCCTTCACCAGCTGTGTAAGCTCTTCCGCGATGCCAGGCGGCGGCACTGGACAGCCCTTGGTGGACGGCACGACACTCCTCCACCGCCCGGTGGATGGTGACGGCTCCTCCGGGTTCGGGCAGCCGACAGGAGTCCCCCGTTCCATGCTCCTCCCCGTAATGGTGGATGGCAGCAGGTTCCGGCCTCAGGCGAACGGCAGTGACTCCTCCGCTCCCTCACGGATGGCAGCCATCCCTCCACAGCCCAGGCGGCCGGCAGCGAGTTCGTCCGCCCCCTCGGCAACTCACTCCAGCTCACCGCCTCGAGCCTCCATGGCGGCAGATTGCTCCGCCATGCTCGATGGCACCGCGGACTCACCACAGTGGCGAGGGATCTCTGGCAGCGTGCCCCTCCTTCCTCCCGGGTTTCGGCACCAATGTAACAACGTTTGTAGGTCGGGAAGAAGGAGGCGGGAACCGGCGAATGTTCAAACAAAACTTTAATATAATAAACAAACACCAAATAGTGCGACAGTCCCTCACGGACGACTGTCGCACACAAACAATACCAAAACACAAAATAAAGTCCAGGCCTGGTCCTCTCTCGTCTTTCACTGTCGTAACTCCTCCTTTTTATCATTCCGGAGCTCCTCCGTGAGACTCGAGACCGGTGAGTGGTGCAGGTGTCGCTCATTATCAATTACTCCACCGGCCTCACTCCGTTCCCACGGCTCTCGGCCCCGCCCCCGCACCCTCTCGTCACAAATACATTTTACTAACTTTTTTAACAATATAGTATTAGACGCCTCACTGATCAAATGCATGATTTTTACTTGTTCGATAATAAAACAGACAAAAAATCGAATGACTTTGATAATGACTTGTGACCACATAGCAACATGTTAAACTTCATAACGTCATGGTGGCAAGATTTGCACTGGCAAATACAGCACATTATGTTCATAAAATGTAAAAATCCACTTTTTGCTATTGTAAAATCATTAAAAATTTTAATGTGTAGCTGGCAGAATATTTTTGTTGTACTAGTTTTGACACAGTTTCAGTGTTTTAACAAACTATGTTTTGGAGGAAACCATGGTTGTTTTTTGTATAGGATGCTGACTGGTTCATTTATTAGATGTTGAGATATTGAGAAAATGGTATATTTAAATCTCAGGACATTTACCATGATTGTACATCCTGCTTACATACAGTATATTGCCTATCCTAATACCAGGGGTCTTTTCTCTGACCTTTACCAAAACAAAATAAAAGCTTGTTCAGCTGTGTTTAAATGGGACAAATGGATCAATTTAGGAAAGGGCAGACCCCAGGTGACATGCACCGCAGGACGGTATTCATCACCAACTACTACTGAATCGATGTGCACAACACCAATCTTAACATTGTGCACCGTAGCCAATATGCAACTTCCCATGAGACGTGTAGAACAGAGCAGCGGACACTGGTCTTTTTTTGAAGCGTGGCGTTTCTGAGTGCATTCGTGTAGTCAACTAAAACAGGAGATCTAGAGGAGGTTTGGGACTCTTCTACTGTGCTGTTTCATTTGTGGTTGTTGGAAAAATCTGTTTGGAGTGGTCTCTGTCCCATAGTGCTGAGAATAATACATACCTCCAGGCTAAACGCAAAGATATTATTGACTTCAAGCTCCTGCAGATGTCAGTTTGTAGCGACGCTAGACCTCTAGTGATTTCCACTAAATCCAAAAGTAGACAGTAAAGAAACAGTCGGATCAGAGCTTCAGAGGCATTGAACCTTAGAAAAAAAGTGAAATACCCAACATATTTTCTCCTGTCTTCCCACCTCTGCTCATGCAAAGCATGAATAAGTTTTTATATTGCCTGTTGGATTCTTATTCTCCAGCTTTATACTGCGTCTGATTAATGTTTATGGTGCCGAGGGATGCAAGGAAGAGGAAAAATGCTGCTAAAATGGCTCTTTATATGCTGAATTGACATTGAGATTGATGCTTGCCAGTGTCGGCGCAGTTTCTGCTGTTAGTACAACAAGATAAATGCACGTTATAAAAAAAGATAAATACTGCATGCAAAAATATTTCAACCATTTGGTCATTTTCATTGCATATCCTTCAAGCACTGATAATTGCTGCTTTCACAATGATTTCTTTACTTGTCTTCACCAAAGAGAATTTAAGGCTGAAATCTGCTACTCAAAGAGATTTATATTTTGAAATACTATACTAATAATATATGGAAATACCTGGAATGTATACAATACCGTACAAAAAAGAAATTATTATTATAATGTTACAAAATATTTATATTTCAAATAAATGCTGTTCTTTTGAACTTTCTATGAAAGAATCCTAAAAAAAATAAATAAATAATTGGTTTTCACAAAAATAATAAGCAGCACAACTGTTTTCAACATTGATTTGAGAATAACGAGAAATGGTTCTTGAGCAGCAAATCAGCATATAGATTCTGAAGACTTAAGTAACAATGCTGAAAATTCAGCTTTACATCACAGAAATAAATTACATTCTAAAATATATTAAAATAGAAAACAGTTATTTTAAATTATAATAATATTTCAGAATATTACTGTTTCTACTGTATTATTTGGTCTAATACATGCAGCCTTGCTGAGCATAAGAGTCTTTTCAAAAACCTTTTAAAATCATACCGATCTCAAACTTTTGAATTGCCATCAATGGAGAAAAAGCTTTTTGCTCTCAGAATGGTTTTTAATGCAACACATTACAGAAATAATGTCCATACACCCGACCAAAAGTGTCCAAATGTGCCTTGTTTTTTCCACTTTAATTCATTATCATTGCAAATGCCTTCTTTATTCGCTTTGAAAATGGGGTTTAAGAGTCATCAGGAGTCATAATGTCCATCAAACAGGAAATCAGTACAAATCACAACTTGGCTATGAAGGCTGTGAAAACGGTTTTGTTTAAGTGACAGCTCCAGTCATCACATAACACAGGGCTTATTCGTCATGCACCTTTGTTCTGTGTTTCAAAATTGTGAGGTTCATTATTGGCCTTGTCTGGGATCCCAAATTATTTCTGGAATTGGCTGGTCCTGACTCCTGTGTTCGCTGTGTGAATGCTTTCTGAACAGGCAATTATTAGAAGTGGTCCTGCCCCCCTCCTCTTGTCATTCAGGCTACAAGAGGTTTGGAAAGAGATACTGGCTGAGCGACCACCTGACAAAGCAATAATAGATCCTTCACATCACAAGAGAGCTTGAACACCCTTGCAATCACTTTTCAACACAAGAAGAAAATTAAATTTGGTTACCTTAAAAAACTTTTCAAAAATTGTATTCTATCTGTGGTACGATTTCTTTGCAAAGGAACTGGATCCTGTTCTACATGTTGCATATTAACTACAGTCGCTGCTGGCTATTGCGAGATAGATAGACATTTATTTATGCACCGATTCTATTTGGGGATCAGTCAGGCAGTTTAGTGAGAGCCACTGAATTGTTTTAATTGCTCAAGTGCTTAACATATGCAAAGTGATTCATTAGTGAATGCTGTTTTTAAGCCAGTCTTTTCACAGTAATTAATTTGATTAGAAAATGTGTACCGCGGCTTCTCATTTTTTATGTATGACGATGCTTTGCATTTCACTTTGAACTTTATAACCTAGACCCAGGGATATTCAATGAATATACTGTATGTATATATATAACACTAACCAAGTGTCAATTTATTTGGCTTTGCAAATAAATAATGCTAAAAAAAAATACAAATAAAAATGCGTTTTTATTTTAAATGCATATATTTATTATAATTATTATAAAAATTAATTTTACAAAAACTCCCTTCATGTTTTGTTATAGGTGTAGATATACAGTAATATATTTTTTTTTTTGACATTATTATTATTATTAATTATATATTAATTATTATAAAAATATACAATTATCAATTTACCTGTCATTGCCAAGTGTGGCTAAAAAAATGTTTGCTTATGTTTAGCTTATTTTTTTTAACACTTTCTGAAGGTGTTGTTAATTAAGCAAACCTAGAGAGAAGTGTTTCTTATAATACTCTGTAGATTTCGCTTTTCACTTTTCACACTTACACTGCAGCCATCAGTTTAAACACATCACAGGTTCCTGGTACCTGTTGTTCAGCCTGGAAGCAGAAACTATTTGCATTTTCACATCCAGGTGACTGCGCTATCAATAGCTCAACTGCGGTTCGCTCATTAACAATACATTACAATATGAATGTTTTGGATTCCTGTCATTCAGTCATGTAGAATGGATACGTGGCTTCGTTCATGTAATTTTGGTGGTGTTTTGGCAGGTCCTGTCTCTAAAATTCACTATATATGGGTCAGAGACGAAAAGGAGTTTTCAAGCATCAAAACAATAAAAGTTTTACATTTTGTTTCCCATACATTAGAATGTGTCCTGTTCAATTTTTTTTTTTCTGAGCAAAAAGCAATGACTATCATACATCATATCATACCATGATTTACAGAAGCTAAAATGCTACAGAAGCTACCCACTAAAATGTAATTTAGTGTAGCAATAGTTGAAATGCCAAAAAATCTTTATTTAGAGCAAGACTCATTAGTTGACATTAAAATACTCTATTTAAAGATCACAATGGAGCCCCCAAAACTGATTAATTGTCATTTATAAGTCTAATATTTGCCGCTATCCTTCAAACCACTAGGTTTTACCTATTTGTCTATACCTAAGTTTTTAATCATTTAAAATATAATACAATTTTGTATAACCATGTTTTCTTTTATATATTTTAATAAGTACAGGGCAGAATAACTATGTTGTTTCATTTTTACATAAATATATCTGTTATAGTGAATGAAGATGGAACATTTTTTCACCTATATTTTAACATTTTTATTTTCACAAAAGTTATTTAAAACATTAAAGTAGACATTGTATCATGTTTTGTCCATTTAATTTAATACGGACACCAAAATGGAATGTCTAGTCTTCTACTCTTTGACCCTTGATAACTGTTACGGGGCTGACAAGACGTGAGACGTGCGGATCCATGTGCAAGCTTTATTAACAGCAGAGGAGGTCAGAAACACAGGCAGGGTCGAACAGTGGCAAACAGGTATATGGCGGGCAAGACACGAGAATAGTCCTAGGGCTAGCGTAGGTCAACGATCGGTGAACAGAATAACAAGGGCGAGACTAAAGGGATAAATCCAGGAAAACAGGCAAAGATCAGAAATCGAGAAAACAGACATGGCTAGGCTAGGCTAGGCTAGGCTAGGCAGCTAAAGAGGGCTCTGTAGAGTAGCTATCACTGCTGGCGATAAATATTGATTTAACTGCACTGATAGTATTGGATGAGAACACAGTTTTAACTGAATTGAGCTGGATAATGACTAATAACTCATTTTGCAACATTAACACTGTTTTTGGACTGAATTTAATCAATATAGCTGACTAGTTAAATTGATATTGTTTCATAATTGATGAACTTTGCAACATTGACATTATTGAATAGAATTGAATCAGCACTGAACTAAATTGAGCTTAATAATAACACTATTGTCTTTTGTAAAGTTGCATTACAGTTGAACTCTGGTGGTGACTGAACGGAAGTCCATGGACAGGATTCGTGACAATAACAATATTATTATTATTTTAATTCTTATTATTCAATTCAAATATACATTCATTCATACGTGTATGTATAAATATAAATAAATACAAAGAAAACATGTTATCTAGTAATAATAAGAATTAAAATAATAAAATTGTATTAATATAATAATAATTCTATAATTTATATAGGTATATTAAGTTAAAAAAAACAATGCAAAAGTGAAGAATGTTTGTTTTTGAGGTTACAGTCGAGTTAAAGGTCACTTGCTTAATCATTCTTCCTTACATTCCAGACCAGTTCAAGATTAAAGTGAGACAAGCTGCCGTGTCATTAATATGCAAAGTAGAACATTAAGCAGTTAATCCAATGAAGTGGAAGAAGGGACATTCCTGAGAGTCCGGCTCCACGCGAAGAACCGCCAAGGGCATCCGGATCTTTGGAGTTTCCCTTTGTTCCAGCAAAACTCTGACCGCTCCGCTTTGACAGTTCCGGCTCTCTGCAAGGGATGTTTGTTGGAAGTTCAAGAGTGATTTCACTCGAATGTTTATGTACTTTGTCTCATTGCCTGAACTAGCAATAGACATTGTGCATCTAGTTGTAAACAGAACATTCTTTAGACCTGACTCGCAGCATGTTTATCATTTACATGCAAAGTTTTATGTTTCAATCATGCAAAACAAGAGAAGCACGTGTCCAGACTTTACTAGATCACTTTGTTTTGTTGTTATTTAGTTGAAATCTCCAGGACTGGTGGAAGAACCTGACCTGATCTTTTCTGTCATTTCTCATTAGATTGAAGAGTGCATGAATATTTATTCAAATCAGTCAGATTGTTTATATTATTTTGCCCACAGGGGTAGCATTTTTATATTTATAACTGCTGTAGGTTAGTTTCTTCTGCGTTATATGAAAATGTAATTGACTACTGACCAAGTTCATCAGTCTCTACATAGTCTGCAGAGTCTTTGCTAGAGGCACCTACACTGATGTACAACAGCATACTGCTCTCAATTAGTTCAGTCTATTTATGTCTCCAAATTGTCATTGAATGGTGATGTAATTTTTACGCCACAAGCGACACCAAACAGAATTGCAGAAACAATGACCTACCTCCATCAGCATGTTGCTCAGACCAACAGATCACCTAAAACTCACTGATACCTAATGCAATACCATTCAAACCTTTTTAATTGCATCCATATACATATTTAAAAGACAATGAGTAATAATATTGATTTAACTGCACTGATAGTATTGGATGAGAACACAGTTTTAACTGAATTGAGCTGGATAATGACTAATAACTCATTTTGCAACATTAACACTGTTTTTGGACTGAATTTAATCAATATAGCTGACTAGTTAAATTGATAGTTTCATAATTGATGAACTTTGCAACATTGACATTATTGAATAGAATTGAATCAGCACTGAACTAAATTGAGCTTAATAATAACACTATTGTCTTTTGTAAAGTTGCATTACAGTTGAAATGGAATTTGATTTGTAATTGATTAATTTTACAACATTAACACTGTTATTTTCCTGTTTATTAAATAATAATATTTCATATAAACATTTTCATATAACCTGTAGAATGCATCATGTTGTTCATGTTTTAAAATGATCTGAATTATTACAACGCTGATGTTGTTGGTCTTTAGTTGCACTGACAGCTTCCTTGAAGTTTCGTGTGTGAGGAAGAAGCCCCTGCGCTTCTTTACAGCTCCTGAACAAGTTGCTGTTTGTGAGGAAATAGAAATCACAATTTAATATTCCTCCAAAGTGGTCCCGGCAGAGATACAGCTCTTTGTTCTTGGTAATGATCCAGCGTGGAGATGAATAGAAAGGCTGAGCTAACACTAATGGGAGTGATATCACATGACAAAAGCTCTTTTAATGCATGGAGATGTAAACTGCAGATTACAGCTCAGGGCTTTGTTAATGTGCTGTCATTGTCTGCTGGGCAGATTAATGATAAAGACTATTGTCTTTCCTGGGCACTGTGCTTCTTTACAGCTCCTGAACAAGTTGCTGTTTGTGAGGAAATAGAAATCACAATTTAATATTCCTCCAAAGTGGTCCCGGCAGAGATACAGCTCTTTGTTCTTGGTAATGATCCAGCGTGGAGATGAATAGAAAGGTTGAGCTAACACTAATGGGAGCGTTAACAGGTCGCTGCGGCGTGCCGCCCATCTTCTGACTGTTGCTACAGCAACAGAAAGTGCTGCTCTAATAGTGATGATGGTTCAGACCTGACCAGTGATGGATGGACTTCAACTGAAACATACTAGTTTTGTGCAGTGGTTGGGTTGGTCAGGGTGATTTAGTTGTTCAAAGCTATTGTTAGATTTGGTTGGTGATTTATTTTTCTTGCTGAAATGAGCTTCTGGCTGGCTGCATTGATTACGTTTCTATGGCAGGTTTCACTGAGGTTGTATAAGGGTTGTGAGGTTGTGAATGCATCCGCGCTGTGTTTATTCTCTCGAATCATTTTCTTATGCATCAATAGGCCCATCTATCATACTATTTAATATAGTCCATATAATAATGTGCAGAAAAAGTTGCTTAAGGGTAAATTTTAATTAAAATCACTTCTGTTTGTATCAATGGCCTCAGCGAAAAAAGCGTGAATCTGGCATAATTTAGGGTAATATGAAATAAAATAATTATATTTCATTTAATTTGGTTCCTATTTCCCAAGCATTAATGGTAATTTCTGCAAGAAGAATACTGAAAATTTTAAATTTGATTTTCAAATGGTTATAGCACTCACATTATGTCTGTAATTTATGATGTGTGCCAAAGGGGAAAAAATATTTTTTATTGCTGATTGCATCATCATTATTATTCCCCCTGAGATTCACATTTAATATTTCAATAATTTAACAACACAATCGCATGTTTTCTGATGTCAGTTAATGATCACATTGACATGCAGGTAAACCAATCAAATATTCCAAATGTAAAAAATGTAAATGTATTCTTTTTGATTTGACATTTTTATGATTTAATTAATTGTTAACTTTTCATCAGCTCATTAACCCTTTGCGATTCAATTTAATTTGGTTCCTATTTCCCAAGCATTAATGGTAATTTCTGCAAGAAGAATACTGAAAATTAAAAATTTGATTTTCAAATGGTTATAGCACTCACATTACGTCTGTAATTTATGATGTGTGCCAAAGGGGAAAAAATCTTTTTTATTGCTGATTGCATCATCATTATTATTCCCCCTGAGATTCACATTTAATATTTCAATAATTTAACAACACAATCGCATGTTTTCTGATGTCAGTTAATGATCACATTGACATGCAGGTAAACCAATCAAATATTCCAAATGTAAAAAATGTAAATGTATTCTTTTTGATTTTACATTTTTATGATTTAATTAATTGTTAACTTTTCATCAGCTCATTAACCCTTTGCGATTCTTTCATTTACTTTTTTTTAATAACAATAATCCTATTCAAATCTATAAACAATTTAGTTCATAAGTAATCTAAAAGTAATCCAAAAGTAGTCGGAATACATTACCTAAAATTTGTATTCTTAAAATTTATTCATATAATATAATATAATATAATATAATATATATTTAACATGCTAACTGTCTGTACTGGTTGAATTTTCTGTGGTAGACCTTCCAGGGCTTGTGTTGAGTTCTTGTCTGACAGTTGTTTAAATATTTCTCAGAATATAATTTCATAACCATCAAGTCTTTTCTCATACCGTGAACATTTGTCCTTGTGAAACTTGAATCCTCATTCTTTTGTTGTAACCTTTACAGAGTCTGATATTTCTAGACATTTTTACAACTAGCAAAACCACAAGGGTCTTTAAAAGAACCTAAGGAGCTTAAAGCATCAATCTCTGCTATCGGATGACCTTGGACCCATAACCCACGACAATAAAAATCTGCACTGCGTGATGAAGACTGTCACGAGGCGTCCCAGCAGACGAATATTTCACAATACAACTGTGTTCAGACAGTAACTGAGCTTCTCTGTACAAAAACCCCTGAGAGTTTTGAAGAACTGTAAGTGCTCATCTCCATCATTGCTTTTACTGCCAAGGGTCTGGCATTTAAGTGAAAGTCAGTCAAGGTCATGAAGATGAAATCTGCACAGCTTTACCGAGCTCTCTTGAGTTATGAGTTGGAACACAACAGAAACAAATTGGACTACCATATGCGTTTGAAATCTTTTTTGAATATTCTGGACGTACATCATGTTACTGCAGTAAAATGGGTTGCAAATTTTGTTAACTCTGATGGTGTCATAGTTTATCCAGAGAAATATTTAAATATTGTTATCTTTCCCTGCTCTGTCTTGCTAGAAGGGGGCTTTGTGACTTTATGTCCTGGTTTTAGAGCGGCAGACAATCAGCCTCTCTCTGATTTGCCCATCTCAGCATAGAGGATCACCAGTAAGCCTAGCCTACTGCCCTCGGCTCAGTGCGGATGAATGGAAAATGTGGAATAAAGGCTTTTCTTTCTTGCACTTCTGACAGGGAACAATCACCCTCACGCTTCTGCGCCTGGAATTTGCTGATGTTAGCATGTTTCCTGCCAGGATCACCGCTATTAATTTGATGTGCTTAAACACTATGTATAAAAAATGCAATAGAAGACATGTTGATTTCTTCAGAGACAGATGAAAAACAAGATGGGATAAGATCAGGGTTTTGTGTCTGGTAGAGCAGTTGTCTAGTGTATTTACTTCTCCAGGAGAAGTATTATTATTTATACTTGCAGATGCTGATCTAAAGTCAGTTTCTTTAAAGTGCCCCTATTATGCCTTTTCGAATATTACCTTTCATGCAGTGTGTCATGTAGCTGTATGTGAACATAAACTATCTGCAAAGTTGTGAAGCCGACAGTGCTAATAACTAATAAAGTTAGTCTATCAAAAAAAAGAGTCGGCTCGCAATCGCCTAAACGAGTCGTCAGGAATTCGAATCTTATTCTGTTACGGCTCTACGTCACAAAGTAACACATTTGCATAATGTCTGCCCACGTTCTACGTCGCCAACTTGCCCACCCACAAACAGTAAAATTTCTGTGTGGTTAACATCATGTCGAGAAGATGCTGTATCCTACGCTGTGAGAGTAAATTTGTTTTATCACATCTTATAATTACCACAAACTTGTTAGCACTTGACACTTACCACTGAGAAACGTCCTGCTCCAGTCGTGCTTGCGAATCAGTCTCTTGTCGATCAGCCAGTTCAACCGTTTCATCATCAGACTCCGGCTCGAATTGGTAAGGTACAATCGATACCATCTTTTCTATGTATTGACAAGTCTCCAGGGCTGTCATTCCGTCAATGGGCATTTTGTTTCCTGCCTGATTAAGCCAATATTAGAGTCAGAAAACAAACAGAATTTTTTACATTTGATATCAGAAAATTTTTAAGTAGCAAAATATTTATTTATTTATTTTTCAGTGAAGGCTTCAAAACGCTTATATGCTTAATTTTACTTGCATGTAAATCAGTGGCGTAGCCAGAATTAAAATTTTGGGGGGGCCCGTTTTACAATGAGGGGGCCGCTCAATATTACATGTAGCTATAATGTCTATACTAAATGTACGCATTTTCAAGTGTTTTTGCGGAGTGTGGAAGCTGAATAGCAGCGCGCTTATCCTGCATGACAGTTAACATGGAGGCGCCGGTGCAATCACTTGCACTTAAAATACTCCATCATTTTTGGTCATACAGACAAGAATATTAACATCGTTCGAATCTGTTAAGGGTCTACATTTGTTTGTTTACACTCACAATAAAATAATGAAACTGTAAAATAATGAAACCAAACAAGATACTATTTCTGCCGGCTCGGTCACGGTGAACTTGAACGCGTCAAAAATGAACCGAAACTCTGTTGCTTCACAGACATGAGAAATATATCTATAGAACATTAAATGTTTTAATAATCAACCAATTCAAATAGAAAACAAATGTTCTCAGATTATATAATATATGTGTATATTGCGCGTCCACCACAGAGATGATGATTAAGCATCATTAACGTCATCACTTTTTAGTTTATCAATAAATTATTAAAATGGTAAGGTAGTATCCTTGCTGTTTTCCCCGAAACATTAAATTCCTTATTTTTTTATTTTTTTTTTATTTTAAGAAATCAGAAATCTGGGGGGGGGCTGGATATGTAAATGAGGTGCCCTCTAGTGGCTTTGGTGTACATTTTTAGACTAGTTGAAAAAACTGCAAAAATACTGATTTATAATATCAGCAGGCATTGGTTAAAAATATTTTGTATTTAGATGCATTATTTTATTTATTAATTATTAATTGAATAAATTAATATATATATATTTTATTCTTGAAATGTATTATTTGTTTATTTGTTCAGCCTTTTGGGCATGTAACTTTTTTTTCTTCTTTTTTTGAAGGCAGTGTAGTATTTATTCATAGTCTTAATTAGCTTAAAACTTGTTTATTTCAATTAGTTGTCAATACAAAAATTTCAAAATTTTAGTTTTTTATTTGTTTACATTTTTTATTTCAGCTTTATTTCAGTTAGTTAAAGGAATTTTAATAGTTGTAATAGTTTTAGTTGTAGTAAACACTCGTTGTAGGTGGTGTTTAATTATAATGTGTTAAAATAACTTGCTTAACATGATTAGACTGTGATTCTCCACATTACAATATTCTAGTGTTGTCGATCTACTATGATTGAAGTTGCACTACACTGAAAATATTTGGTGTAAAATCAATTTTCACTCAGATATTGCTAGTAAATTTCACAATAAATTACAAGAAATGGCAAGTAATATTGAATTAAACATGATTTTTTTTTTTTGTAGAAAGACTGAAATAGTATTTCTTTATTATTGTATATCTCGGTGGTAGACCATAAAACTCACTTCCTAGGGTTTGAACCTACATCTGGTCATTAGCCAAGATTTTTAAACCCTAATCCACAAAACAGAAAAAAGGATGGCCACTTGAAAGCTCACATTGCTACCATTTATTTTGCCAGCGCTAGAATTAATCTTCTGTTTCCTCGCACAGACTGTACTACAGTGATCCACATCCGTCCAGAGCGGTGGAGCTGCTGTGGGTGGGGAAGATGCAGCACTACATGGGCAGACTGGAGGAGGCTCAGGGGAGCTTCACACAGGTCTGTTAGCACATGCTCTTTGGCCCTATAGCTGACTACAGAGAGATCAGGGCCGTAATGAGACCCTCGATGGTCATTGGCTGCATTCTGCCCTGCTGTCTGAATCTGCTCTGTTGTCTAAACAGTGGTATGGATGTCTCCGCATTGACTCCACAGTCTGTTTGCTGCTGTTAGATTAGATTTGGTGATTTAAAAGGCAGCCGGAGTCAGGCAGACAATGTGCAGATGGAGAAATAAGGACACAATTGTTGCAGAAATGCTTTATTATCCTGATGCTTAGACTTGATGCACAGCCTTTATTGATTTTATAAAAAGACAGTGACATTAATATGATAAAAGCACCAATAGTTTTTTTATAATATAATACAATATATATAATATAATTTTATTTTATTTTTAATTTTATCTTTTAAAGGTGGGGTAAGTGATTTTTTAAAAACTTGTAGCCAATCAGCAGTAAGGGGCGTGTCTACTCATGATGTGGAGGAGAGAGCGTTTAGTGCACAGGACGGACATTAGCGAGCCAAGCGACAGAAAGATAGAGATGGCAGATAAAACACAAAAGAGGAAAACGTCTTTGGAACAAAAGAAGGCTTAAGGCAAGAAGTAGCTTTCCAGCGCTGGAGAGAACTCAAGGAGCGGAAGGCCTGCGATCGGACGCTGAGGTTGCTTTGTTTCTTCTCGATAGGTGAGTAACACTGTGTTTGCACCGCAACAGCTAAAGTCTGTCTAGTACACTGGATGCGACTAAGCGACCGTTGAAAATCATTTGAAATTTGTGTCAATACTTCATAAATAGAACGCAGCAGCAATTTTCTGTTGGGGATTTGTCGTGCCGTGCCACGCCACATCCAGTGTAGACCATAGATATGTATATATGTATATCTATGGTGTAGACAGCATCACTGATTATAATGAGTTCCATAGTATTTTGTTGCGCCGCGCCACTCGCGTCCGGTGTAGACACTGTGTAACATTGGTTTTGCTTTGTTTCACAGAACTAATTGTTGCCTTGAGTACGTATGTGTGGGGCGGAGCTATCAAAATAGGGGCGAGACCCTTTTGGGGTAGGGGCGTGTTTGCTGTGGTGATTTCAAATGTTAACACTGGCTACCAGAAATCACTTACCCCACCTTTAATTATTATAGAAGTATGTTAATATGACATTTCTCTCAGTAAAATTTCACCCGTGACGCTCTTGGTGCAGCAGCCAAATACCACGGTAACGTAATGAGTGCTTTGGACTCTCGCAGCTCCCGTTTCATTCCTTTAAATTAATTTTCTTCCCTCACATGACGATCGTTTAACTCAACCATCTCTCTTCCTCCCGCTGCTTCCCTCCTCAGGCGTATGACATCATGAAGGTGACCCATGGGACGGATCACGTCCTGACTAATGAGGTGAAGAGAAAACTGAGCGAGTGCCAGGCTGAGCTGGGTCAAGTCTAGACTGATGTGTGCCATCATACAGAGACGGCCCCATACTCCTCTCCTCCGATTCTTTGACATGTTGGCTGTCAATCAACACGCCGCTATATTTGCTCTCAAATGGAATGTTTCTGGATGGTTGTGTCTGCCACCTGCTTTTGTGCCACTATGTATCAAACCAGCTGGTTTAGAATTCAACTGAAAAAAAAAATGCCAGAGTGAAAAATCTACATCTTCGCTGTGCTTTTTCAGTCCATTTCGGAATTTTTTTTTTTGTGGAATTAATTCCACTTTTTTTATTTGCAATTGTTTTATTTATTTTTATTTGCAGTAATATCAGAGATCCACTTGCTGCCCCCTCAACAGATGTTCTCTTTTAACACTCAGTCTAAAATGTAGTTTACTGATTCTATTTCAGATGTATTTCACTTACCAACAATGATTTTTTTTATCCATTAGCACCCTTAAAGCATAGACCCTTAAAAATGACTATACATGACTTTAGTGTGATTCTGACTTTCACATAATCAACTGTTGTGAAAGGCAACAGCTTTTCAGCAATAACTGCTGTAGATTCATAAACATACTGTATATGTGATGATATATTAGTATTTAAATGCATCTGATTGAGTATTCAGTCAATCCTTACATTTATACGTTTCATGTTTTCTGGTCACTTGGGAGTTAATAAAATTATTCAAATATGTGTTATTTTAGTATTATTTAAATACTACTTTAATACTATTACTACGTTTTAATAATTTTGTAGTTTTTATTTTCTCCAGTTTTAGTTTTAGTATTTTTCATGCTTCAACTTAAACAATTCAGTTAGTTCCCAAGGCAACATTTATTTTTTTTAAGTTTAGGTTTTTCATCTAATACTTTAATTTGATTCTATTTCAGATGTATTTCACTTACCAACAATGATTTTTTTTATCCATTAGCACCCTTAAAGCATAGACTATTAAAAATGACTATACATGACTTTAGTGTGATTCTGACTTTCACATAATCAACTGTTGTGAAAGGCAACAGCTTTTCAGCAATAACTGCTGTGCTTCATAAAACCGCTCCAAACACACACCTCAGATTTGTGCTTCAGTTTCTCATCATTAACTTCAATCATCAGAGTTACTCTGGCAAGACAGTTCCAGTCGCTCTGATTTCATAAACATATTTCAGCAGCTGCTTTATGTTTTTATGCTCATCTTTTACCATCTGGATTGTGTTATTGCAGTAAGCACTTGATTTGTAATGTGGGTCAATCCTTCGTTTCAGTAAATATTCCCATGTTGAATCAAATATTGAAACAGTTTTTAAAGATGAAAATCATATTAGTAAGTTTTCACAACAGTTACGTGAACGAGAGGGATCATTTAAATAATTTCAATACTCTGGTTTGAACAGATGTCGCCATTTATATGCTAACACAAAACACTGGCATTTTATTAAGAAATTGTCCAGGTGTTTCACTAATCAGAATATTTTCTTATGAATATTGTTTTAATTGGTAATTGAAATGACCTCGATATCACTTTCTTTTGTATTAATGTAATATACACTGTAAAAAAAAATTCCGTAAAATTTACGGTAAAAAACCGGCAGCTGTGGTTGCCCAAATTTTACCATAAAAAAATACAGTTAGCAACGTTTTAGGTTTTACGGTTTTAACTTAAATTTACAGTTAAATACCGTAATTTCACTAACTGTTATAATGTTAATACACTAACCTATTGTAGTACTGAAATCTGTTTTGTACTTTTGTAATACACTGATAACCACCAAATGCAGGTGGTGATGAGAAAGTCACATGATGAACCAAAGCTCATCACAAGCAGCTTTTATGTAATAACATATATAGAAGGTGCACAGTGTCATTCACACAAACACCAAACACCATCATGGTAACACATGAAACTGAAATAATGCAATAAACATTCATTTAACAACATTAGGTGTAACACACAACCCTAATATACAAAACTGATAAGAAAAAACTAAGAAGAAACATAGTTATTTCAACAAAAAAACATCTAATTTGAAATGTAACGCAGGGAATTCTGGGAATGGCAATTTACGGTTATTCACTGTAAATTATAAGGTCTTTTCACTTCCAAAAATGGTATACTACCGTAAAATGAATGTCCAATACATGTAATGTCCAATACAGTTTTTCACCGTATATAGTAGGGGAATTTACCATTAACCATTTAACAGGCTTTTACTGTAGCATTTTTACAGTCTTTTACCGTTAAATTCACGGTCATTTTTTACAGTAAACTGGCTTTTGTTAATAATATCATCCTTCAGGAAGTGATTTCATTTTGGTGGTAAAACAACAAGTGGTGTGTAAATAAATCTAATTATTAATAAAGTTTGTGTCTGAGCTTCTTACTGAAAACCTACGTATATACACGGAAATAAAAGTCTTTTGTTCATCTAGTTGGTCTGGATTAGCACAGATGACACTTTTCCGGATATTTTCCCAGAACGTGTTATTGTTGCTAAATCTTTTGAACCCTCATGAGTGTCAGGATACAGATAGACAGGATTACACGTCTCATTCCACCTCCTCTCCTCTCATAACTCTGTGGCCACTAAAGCAAACAGCTTTTGGAGGTGCACTTCTTTAAGATGGAGATAATATCTTAAAAAAATGTCATTCTGTTGGATAGAATGGGGCTTAAGAGGAAATAGAAGAAGTTAGTATAGAGCAGTCCAATCTCTAACTCACACTCGGAGCCCTTTAAGCCTATATGACATCATTCCTAACAAAACGTGAACGAGTCCAACCACAAATCTTCAGTCATGTTTCACCAAAAATCAAAAGAAATAAAATTGTATTTTTTTACTTACCCCTCAGGTCCTGCTCACATATGGCGGTCAAAAATGACAGATTTTTTTTTTTCAATTAAATGAATGTGCTATATTTTAGTTTGATAATTTTTTTTATTTAAGATTTTATGGTACTAAATTATATTTATGGGATAGTTATGATCCATTCATTACCTGTTTCATTCTGTTGGATAGAATGGGGCTTAAGAGGAAATAGAAGAAGTTAGTATAGAGCAGTCCAATCTCTAACTCACACTCGGAGCCCTTTAAGCCTATATGACATCATTCCTAACAAAACGTGAACGAGTCCAACCACAAATCTTCAGTCATGTTTCACCAAAAATCAAAAGGAATAAAATTGTATTTTTTTACTTACCCCTCAGGTCCTGCTCACATATGGCGGTCAAAAATGACAGATTTTTTTTTTTCAATTAAATGAATGTGCTATATTTTAGTTTGATAATTTTTTTTATTTAAGATTTTATGGTACTAAATTATATTTATGGGATAGTTATGATCCATTCATTACCTGTTAACCACTTTTTGAGCATAGACCTGAAAATGAAATTTCTGCTGCAGAACCAAAATTTTCCACTACATGAAATTTGCTTCCCATTCATTTCCATTGTCACTTTCCAAAAGTTTATTTTATTCTGGACCATTTAACCCATCCATGATTGTCCATGATGTATTTATTTAAATTTATTTTTTCACATATCAAGTGCCAAAACCTTTAAGTAAAAATTCAAAAAATTGACCGGACAGCACTAACCGGTTATAGATAAGGTTTTATGACCAGTAAGTTTCACTATATATATATATATATATATATATATATATATATATATATATATATATATATATATATATATATATATATTTACTTTTATTACAATGAGATCCACACTAAGCATCAGGATCACTGATAAGATGTATTATTATTATCTGTATTCGTCCAGTCAGGTTTAGGGTGAATTATCATACTTGTAAAGTCCCTTGTGCTCCTTTGATGTCTGATATGATTTTCTATTGAACTGCATCTGTGGTTGATGGCTGTTCATTAAAGCCGATGAAGATCAATCTCGTCTGGAAGCAGCTTAAGACATCTAAAATGAAGCCTGGGGTATACTGAATTAAAATAATGAATAAAAACAGACCAACTAAAAGGTTGCTTTCATTCTTTTTTTATAAGAAATTCAATCAAAAAATAGATTTATGCTGCAGAGCTGCAAAAACATGTGGTGGGCAACTAATTATAGTATCTCAGAAACGTTCAAATAATTTTAGTTATTAATTAGTTGTGCAGAATAAGGCAGAAAAAAGAATGCAGCTTCTGAATCATCCTTTATTTACATCAATCCGTATGTCAATCAAACTCTCATTCAGGCTGTGTTTTTTCTCATAGAACAAGAAATCATGCCGACTGTCGCAGTATTAACATGAAGCAATATGTTGACAACTTTTCTCATCTTCCCTCATCCATCTGTAATGCCAAACTCCTTTCCTTTCTATTCACATGAATTAGTGAAAGGAGGCGAGGCCTTAGTTTCGCAACCATGTTCGTGAACATTAAAGCGCATTAAGGACGATATTCGTTTCACATTGTACCGCATATCACACAATGCATTACTTGAACGATTCACAGATGCTGAAGAATGCGACGGCTTGTGATGAAAAACATTTTGTGAATAAACATGGAAATTGCTTGTTCTCTCGTCTCCCATGATTTGGCAATAGATGCGTATTCAAAGAAATGCAAAAACAAAACCTATATAATATATAAAGAAGAACAAAAGTGAAATATAGAAGTATATTTTATATATATATATGGCATGAATTTAGCTACTGTACAATTTTAATGCATAGTGCTTTGCAGGCTAAATAAATTATAGAATATAAGCATCTCTGTCATACAGGCCTCCTGAGGTAAAAAATAAATAATATCCTTCATTCATTACAATGCCAAAAGGGCAGCAGGAATGTCGCTCCCCTTTGCTTTGGCGAGGGTCAGGGCAGGGAAGAGGAGTGAAGCGGGAATGGAAAAGCATATGAAGTCTTTAGTAAGTACCAGGAACA
This sequence comes from Sinocyclocheilus grahami, assembly GCF_001515645.1. NCBI lineage: Eukaryota > Metazoa > Chordata > Actinopteri > Cypriniformes > Cyprinidae > Sinocyclocheilus > Sinocyclocheilus grahami. The sequence continues at coordinate 1,703,647 of NW_015505297.1, read as the reverse complement.
GGCTATATACTCATCTATAAACGTTTAGAGCTGAAACTGTCTCAAGCACCATATATATACTGTATATATAAACAGAACAATACCAAAGTGTCAGCACACGTACAATGAGACCACATAGAGGGAAGGCCAATGAGCAGACATATGCACCAATATGATCTGGAATGCAATGCAACAGACTAAATTCAACGATTTCTACTAAAGTTGTATTTGACGAACAAAAGTAAACTGTGAAGTGTTGTTTTAAAAATGCCCAAGAAGTTGGGATGCATTATTGATATTAAAGATCCTTGTTGGTCCTGCCAGACTGAGGATTCTTCTCGCCGCTCAACCGTAACACGTTGGAGTGGCCCAGCCCGAGGCGTCACACTGCTGAAAATGCCAACATAACCGCAGGGGATGTGAAAAATCAATGAGCCAATGCCAGAACCATTCTTCGAGATGTCCTGCTGTGCTATTCCATGGAATATGAAATGCTCTATGTGGTCTCAGTGTGTCCAAGAATACAAAAAATAATACAAAACACACGTAACAGTTCATGTTGAATGTGACTAGTGTATAACAATACAAATACCGAGACAGAGATTAAACACATCATTTAACAAGCAGTGTTTTCTTTTTCTTGTTACTTTTTTTGTTTGTTTGTATGCATGTTTTTTTAAGCTAGCACCATCTGTACACAAATATGAATTTTTGTCCATAGATTTCCAAGATATTGAAGTGTTCACAAGGCACTTGTCGTCCTTTTTGTTCTGTTTTCATTCATCTTCTTTAACGATTTGTTCTTTTATATGGCAATTTATTTATTTTGTTCACAGCAAGCGAGCAAGCCATTTTCGCAAACAATGACTCCAATGTTCCAAAGTGCTCCTCCATCTATGTGGGACAATGTTTTTTTCTTTTCAACTCTCCAAGTCCAGCTTTTTCCGTTCCCCAGCAAAATCCATTTTAGAAAAAATATTAAGTCTTTATATTTTCCCAATCATTTCAGCCATCACTGTAGTGATGAACTTTGTAACTTGCTCACATACACCCTGCTGAGCCTTTTCCACTTCCAACTGTCCATAATACTTGGCGAATCTTTTACCGTCGCCGGCAGGTGATGTCAAAGCATGTGATCATCATCAGATGAGCTTTGCAGAAGTTGACCCGATTCTCCAGTCGTTCCGTGACAAACTCCAGAGCTTCTAAGTACTCCAGAGAGTCCACTTCAAACGTCTGCTGAAGGTCAACTGCAAAAATTAAGGAAACGAATGTTAACTGACAGAAGTTAAACCCACCAAACTCATACTTTTGTCTTGAAAAACATTCTACAATGCCTGCAGTTTGCATAGCTACTTTGTGAATTTTGTCATGTATTTTATTTTGTTCATATATGATCATTTCTTAGACTAGAAATGGTACCATTGATATCAACCCAAAGTGTGCAAATGACTTACATTCAGTGGTCCATTTCTCTGGCTCCAGCATCAGGTGTTGTTTGGTTTGCTCTAGTTCCTTTTTCAGCCAATCGTACTTGGCCCGCACCTCTGAGATTCTCTGTTGCCGATGCTCTAAGATCTTCAGTTTGGCACTAAAGTATACCACTTCCTGAGGGCACAACAACAATAAGCGATACATCTTTCTAAACCACTGACAAGAACTGCTGTAAAAACGCTCTTACCTTATTGCCTACGGTCCGCCTCCTCTGTAGACGTTCAACATCATCAATCTCATAAACCTTAATCTCGAAAGGTTCAACTAAACCCCTCTGTGTTGGCCGGAGGGGAACATCCACCCAGCGTAATCCTGGACTGATGACCGGCATTCTCACGGGAGAGGTGGTGTCTAAGGTGAGGTTAGGGATTAGACGGCGTCTCTGGGACCCTAGGGATGAGACAATACCATGTGATGCGCACTATGTAAACACATTTTATCAATCTTGAGTTGTTTTATAATTAAACCAAGTGAAAAGACAAAAAAAAGGGTCAAAGTGTGCTACAGTGCTGAGCCAAAGCTTAACCTACACAGAGCCGCACTCCTACCAATTCGATGCAGCCGTATAATGAAAAAGAGCACTGAGATAATAGCAGGACAGTATCTTATCTGACCAGTCTGGAGGAACCAAGTCTACAATAAGGAATTTGCCAGAAGTAGTTCCCCTATTTGCATAGAAATTGACAGTTCCAGGTCTGATGATAAGTTATCTGATTTGGAACCAAGGAACAAGGTCATATTAATGTGTTTCAGCTAGTCATTTGGTCAGAAAACAGCACCAAAAAGGTCAACTTTTCAGTCCACCCTCATTGCCTCGGAGAGACAGTGCTCTGAGTTCAGAAGAATGTTGGCGGTTGGCAGTTGATGTAAATTTTAACTGTGGTTGTGCTTTTATATCCTTGCAAAGGCCTTTTCAAATAAGGTATTCACAACATAATTACAATACTACTTTTCTTTGCGGTTCAACGTGTACTGGTCTAGCTTTTGTGTCTGAGAAATGATTTGCATTTTCAGTTTTCTCACCATGCAAAAGTTTGTGGTGGCAAGAAATAGAGTAAAATTCTTAGCCTGAGGAAATGGGAGAAGAGGTGTGTATTCTGGAATTTATGCAGCACTAAATATTGAAAGACCACCCACAGCTAAGTTTGGCAACTGCTATCAGTCAGTATCATAACAGATCATCCAAGCATGTAGAGGGGAGCAGAGCTCTTTAAAAAGTTTTGTTTCTTCCAACTATAATCTGGAATGAGTCCTGAAAGCTTTGTACTACAATACATTTTCTTGAGCACAATTCATTAGGAATTACATTAACTCTAGAACTAGATCTTTGAATTGTTGTAATGCAGAAAGATGGATTCCACGATGAGCCATTAAATACATTTGCCAGACTTGAGAAGCAGACTACACACATAGAATAAAATAAATAAATAAACAAACAAATAAATATAGGTGTATATTAGGGAAAATAATTATTTGACCCCCTGCTGATATTGTAAGTTTGCCCACTTACAAGGAAATGAAGGGTCTATAATTTTTATGGTAGGTTTATTTTAATGGATAGAGTCAGAATATCAATTCAGAACAAAACAGATTATATAAAGGTTAAAAATTGATTTGCATTTCAGTGAGTCAAATAAGTATTTGATCCCCTACCAACCAGCAAGAATTCTTGCTTCCACAGATTAGTTATGTACCATGTAGAACACAGATTAGTCCAAGTACTCCTAATGTCAGCTCATTATGTGTATAAAAGACACCTGTCCACAGAATCTGTATCTTCCATTCCAACCTCTCCATCACCATGGGCAAGACCAAAAAGCTGTCAAAGGACATCTGGGACAAGACTGTAGACCTACACAAGGCTGGGATGGGCTACAAGACCCTCTGCTAAGGGTACAGGACGACTTCAACGCATTGAGGGGCTGATGAACAGGGCTATGTACCGTAAAATCTTGAATGAGAACTTCCTTCCCTCAGTCATAACACTGAAGATGGGTCGTGAATGGGTCTTCCAGCATGACAATGACCCAAAACATACCGCCAAGGCAACAAAGTGGCTCAAAAAGAAGCACATTAAGGTCATGGAGTGGCCTAGCCAGTCTCCAGACTGTAATCCTATAGAAAATCTGTGGAGGGAGCTGAAACTTTGAATTGCCAAGTGACAGCCCAAAAAACCTTAAAGATTTAGAGAGAGTCTGTAAAGAGGAGTGGACCAAAATCCCTCCTGACATGTGTGCAAACCTGATGACCAACTACAAGAAACATCTTACCTCTGTGCTTGCCAATAAGGGTTTCTCCACCAAGTACTAAGTCATGTTTTGCTTGGGGATCAAATACTTATTTGACACACTGAAATGCAAATCAATTTATAACCTTCATATAATGTTTTTTTTCTGGATTCTTTGGTTCATAATCTGTCTATGTCCGTTAAAATAAACCTACCATAAAAAGTATAGACCATTTCTTTGTAAGAGGTCAAACTTACAAAATCAGCAGGGGATCAAATAATTATTTTCCCCAATGTGTACATTAACCAAGCTGACAGGAGTATGATGACATTTTCCACTGTATTACACAACAAAAAATCAAGTAGTAAAATACTTTTTTATGTTGGATTATGGACTTTAAACAAAAAGAAGCATAGTTTTTGGCATCTGATATTTGCTTACCTGTATTACTTCTTTTCTTTGAATTCTTAAGGCTCCTGCGACCACTGACAGAGCTGATGTTTTCACTCATCGAGTCCTGAGCAGATGATGTGCTTCCTGTGGCCTCACTGTCTCGTATCATACTCTCATAGCCACTGCTGCCGCCACTGTGGTAGAACAAAGCAGTCTTTCCCATGGCTGGAGGAAGCTCTCCGCTTAGAACACTGCTGTTGTCACTGGCATGTCCGCTACTGCAACGGTGAGGCCTTCTTGGGGCGGTGATCTTACTGTAAGGTGAGGGCAAAGTATGGACCACCGGCCTTTCCTCTCCTTGGACTGCTGCTCCTCTCTCCTCAGTGTCTGATGCCCCTCGTCCTTGGGCAGCACGAGAGCTAGCGCTACCTTGAAGGAGCTCAGAGATTCGTCCATTCACTGCTCTTAAAGGTAGCTTAGATGCTAACCCTGTTCCCCTACTGCGACTTAAGGACTGAGTTGACCATGAATTTTGGTTCTGGTTCTTTCCGTTAGGAGGCAAACTTGAGCTTCGGTTTACTGACTGTGGGAGGGACTTGGTGGAGAAACTTAGGGTCTTTGTGCAAGAGGATGATAAGCTTCGAGCTTTGGGACTTGCCATAAGGAGTTTGCTAACTGCAGAGATTTTGGATTGACTTGCTTTGGGTAATTGTGGGGCATTATTATTACCATTTGGTCCATTGATAGGTGATGAGAGCAAACCACGGGTGATGCTCCTACCTGTCCTTGGCATTGTACTGTCTTTTGTAACTCCTCCTTTAGAGCCTAGAGAGGTCAAAATCTCAGCCTTCTCTAAGGAATGACAGTCATAATGTGCCCCATGAGACCTCCCTAAGGAATGGGTTCTGTTTGCTAACTGCTCAAGTTTGGCACTGAAGAGTCTGCTGCTCTCTACATTTGGTCCTTTGTGTTTACCAGCCAGGTCTTCAGGTGTGCTGCCAATGAAAGACAGATGCTGGTTTGGTGTCTGAGAATTTCCTGGACTATGCTGTGGACTTGCTCGATTCCTCTGGTCAAGGCTAGACTTCCTTACAGGTGGCAATGGTGGGATTCCTTTCTGACGAGCAAAGATGCCTTGCCTCCCTGCTGAACTTCTTCTTTCAAGTGTGGAAATACTTATTTGACACACTGAAATGCAAATCAATTTATAACCTTCATATAATGTTTTTTTTCTGGATTCTTTGGTTCATAATCTGTCTATGTCCGTTAAAATAAACCTACCATAAAAAGTATAGACCATTTCTTTGTAAGAGGTCAAACTTACAAAATCAGCAGGGGATCAAATAATTATTTTCCCCAATGTGTACATTAACCAAGCTGACAGGAGTATGATGACATTTTCCACTGTATTACACAACAAAAAATCAAGTAGTAAAATACTTTTTTATGTTGGATTATGGACTTTAAACAAAAAGAAGCATAGTTTTTGGCATCTGATATTTGCTTACCTGTATTACTTCTTTTCTTTGAATTCTTAAGGCTCCTGCGACCACTGACAGAGCTGATGTTTTCACTCATCGAGTCCTGAGCAGATGATGTGCTTCCTGTGGCCTCACTGTCTCGTATCATACTCTCATAGCCACTGCTGCCGCCACTGTGGTAGAACAAAGCAGTCTTTCCCATGGCTGGAGGAAGCTCTCCGCTTAGAACACTGCTGTTGTCACTGGCATGTCCGCTACTGCAACGGTGAGGCCTTCTTGGGGCGGTGATCTTACTGTAAGGTGAGGGCAAAGTATGGACCACCGGCCTTTCCTCTCCTTGGACTGCTGCTCCTCTCTCCTCAGTGTCTGATGCCCCTCGTCCTTGGGCAGCACGAGAGCTAGCGCTACCTTGAAGGAGCTCAGAGATTCGTCCATTCACTGCTCTTAAAGGTAGCTTAGATGCTAACCCTGTTCCCCTACTGCGACTTAAGGACTGAGTTGACCATGAATTTTGGTTCTGGTTCTTTCCATTGGGAGGCAAACTTGAGCTTCGGTTTACTGACTGTGGGAGGGACTTGGTGGAGAAACTTAGGGTCTTTGTGCAAGAGGATGATAAGCTTCGAGCTTTGGGACTTGCCATAAGGAGTTTGCTAACTGCAGAGATTTTGGATTGACTTGCTTTGGGTAATTGTGGGGCATTATTATTACCATTTGGTCCATTGATAGGTGATGAGAGCAAACCACGGGTGATGCTCCTACCTGTCCTTGGCATTGTACTGTCTTTTGTAACTCCTCCTTTAGAGCCTAGAGAGGTCAAAATCTCAGCCTTCTCTAAGGAATGACAGTCATAATGTGCCCCATGAGACCTCCCTAAGGAATGGGTTCTGTTTGCTAACTGCTCAAGTTTGGCACTGAAGAGTCTGCTGCTCTCTACATTTGGTCCTTTGTGTTTACCAGCCAGGTCTTCAGGTGTGCTGCCAATGAAAGACAGATGCTGGTTTGGTGTCTGAGAATTTCCTGGACTATGCTGTGGACTTGCTCGATTCCTCTGGTCAAGGCTAGACTTCCTTACAGGTGGCAATGGTGGGATTCCTTTCTGACGAGCAAAGATGCCTTGCCTCCCTGCTGAACTTCTTCTTTCAAGTGTGGCTCTTGGACTGCAGGGAGTGGAAGTGGTAACCCCAAGGCTTTTATACTCTCCACTCATGTAACGATATGTAGGGTCGTCCAGATCATCCTGCTTATTCAAGCGATGCCATGCACGAGGGAGACTACCCGTCCTGAGGATGTCTGCAGAGTACACTTGAATTATGCTTTCAGATGCATTGAAGACCATCTCGCAGCCATTCACCACCCGGTTCATTGAATCAGGGGAACATGCTGCTTCACTTGAGCTGTGCTTGTCAACTTGCCACTTCCTTTTTACAGATTCAGATGTTCTCTTCTCTGACTTGATATCACAGACCATCTCCAAAGGCTTGGTCTCTTCACATCCCTCCCTTTTCATCCAAGGGTCATCAAAATGTATCTCACTTGAGATTGGAACAAGTGGTGATTTGGGATCTTTGACTAGAGGGGTTTTTGTTTGTAAGTCCTGCACAACTATTGGCTTAACAGCAGCACATGGGTGAGTTGTGATATTGGTCTTAAAAGGAACATAGCCACTTGAGGTTGAGGACAGCTTGTCTAATTTGTGTTTAGCTGTGTTTTTATCATTCACTTCGGTTTTATTGGAATCACTCTCTTTGTCTGAGTTCTTTTGATCATTTGACTCGGGGTCTATGTCACCTTCTTCTTGAATTTCTAAAAGCCTGTCTTCGGCTATTGCCTCACCTTGTCCAAAGCACTGTTGGGCAACAAAGCTATGGCATGACTGGTCGCCATCACTGCCAGCACTCATTTCACTCAGCCATGAGCTGATTGAGGAACGACGACTAGCCTGGGCATCCCCTTCTATCTTGCGGAGAGGCAGGAATTTAGCAATGTTGACTTGTGAGATAGTGGCAGTGGTAGTGCAGGGAGCTGTGGTGTAATGTTCTAGGTCTTCACTCATGCTGCTAATTATACTAACAGGTCTTGAACCCGATGTCATAGCCTGCACCGAGCAGTCACTATTAAAGCTGATAATACTGGTTGGTCTGCCATTTTCCATCACCCCACTAATTGTCAGCTTTTCCACAAGGGTAAACACCAGCTCATCCTCTCCACTGGGCTCCAAAGGATGCTCCAGCGTAACTGTGGCTGTGGTGTCCTTCACATTTTTCTTACTGTCCAAAGGCAGCTGGGGAACATCATCACACAGTGTCTCAGCTGATCCAAGGCTATTGGATGATGAAGATCTGTTTAGGACCTGTGGGCTCATCCCCACCGGAGAGGTTCTAGACTCAGGATTAAGCAAAGACTCTGTAGATGATTTTCTAGAGTCTTTATTAAGATTATGTGAGGAGTGAGGTGGTGTTCCAGGCATTATTCCTTTCTGGGTGTACACTTTGCAGCGTTGAGAGGGAGAGGATGGGGGTTTGTACTCTGAGGTTTTAGTAAGACTGGCAATGCCCAACCGTGGGGAGCCCATAGGACGAGGCTTACTCTCACTGCTGCTTCCACCACTGATGGATTCTTTGCTGTCATGTAAACTGGAGCTCTTTATAAATTGCCCAATACCACTGCTGCCAGTCACACTTCTGCTGCTGGAGAGTCCACAACTGCCTGTTGAAGTCTGTGTCAAGCTTTCAATTATTGACTGAGCGATCTCTGCTTCTTCAACCACCTCACGGATCTCCTCCAGCTGCTGGTCAGAGATCCTCTTGGGAGAACTGGATTGCTGACCCCCTTTAACGACTTGACCATGGCCAGGCTCAAATTTGGCAGCTCTGTTGGCAGAGACTTCTTCAAAAGGGAATGTTGTAACCTCTTCTCTTCCATCAATGCAGTCCAGCCTCTCTTGGAGCTCTGCAAAAGTGTTGCACTTAAGGCAGTCTTTTTCCTTTTTACCTGGCTCAGCACCTTCCTCTGGCAAAGGTGGGAGTGGCTGCGGATTAATGGTCTGCAAGGGTTGGACAGACTGTGAGGCTTGAACTAGTGGGGCTACAACCTGTTGAGATGGTTGTGATGTCAAAGAAGCCTTGCCAAGATCTGCTTTATTTTTATGTAGAGATGGGATTATAGGAACAAACTCTGGAGGACCTTCGTTGTCTGTTAGCTCTTTGTCTGAGAGGGCTGAGCCATTTGGACCTACATAGATAACTGTGTCACATGACTGTTCGCTGCTGGAATACTCTTCAGGGTCACTGGAGAGATGTAGCAGGGGCATCTCTGAATCAACAACATTTCTAGAATGGATGGTTCTCAGCTGTGTTGGACGACGCATTCTTCCTTCCTCACATGAGCTCTCACCACCAGAGGAACTGGATGTGTATTGCTACAAAAGAAAAAAGAACACTGCATTTGAAAGTAATAAACATAAAATACAATGGTGAATCATTCTATCCTAAAAGAAAGTTCAATAAAATGAAGGACAGTATCATACCACGCTTACTTTAGCCTTCTTCTTCTTCAGTCTAAGAACACGAGAGGCGATTTGAAGGGTAGAGAGTGTCTCTGAGAAATTGCTGGGTGACGAGGAAATGTGGGCTATCATAGTGGTGCGACAATTCATGTTTCCCAGGGACTCACGTAACAGCATTGTTAGCTTACTATCTCTGCAAACAAAAAATGGAAGAGCATAAGTTGGCAAAATGATAGTCGTGTAACCAAATGATTAAAAGTGAAGCTACATGATTTGTAAAATGAGTTAACCTTTTCAGAATAAAATGTATTTGGAAAATGGATGCATTCAAAAATCAAGGCTTTGTGGAAATAACTCCTTTTCAATGAATACCTGGGCCACTTCTAGTAATCAGTCTAATCGTGTAATGTAACCCTCTTTAATAAGAAGAATGGATAGACCCTTTTGGGCATTTTATTTGCTGACCCTGATTCAAAAAACCTTGGCTGCCAGACAGTCTCTTTTTACAGAGAAAGAGAAAGAGAGACTGGGATTGGCATTTCCTGTTCTGTCTGCCTTCCCCATGGCAACCATTAGAGGTGACATATAAAGCTGCTTTTCAAGGATGAGTCAGCTAGTATTACAATATTCACATGTAAGTTCTCAGTTCTCAGAAATCGATGACCTATACTATAATTTAAAGCAAAACATTGTCACAGAATACAACAGAGTGTACATTAATGGGATTACAGTGATAATCTTTTCTAATTTGTTTGATGTCGGATGATGTTCTTAAAAATGGTTAGTGAAGTGTGTAGTCAATCTTAAGTGGTCATTAACAGTGATCACATGAAAACTAAGCACAAATTATACAAGCAAAATTTACTAGCCATGATGTAACAAAAGTTATCTGAGATATCCCATTAAATAACATTCACCCCTTGGCAAAATATGTAAACACTTATTACACAACACATGTGAATGGTTTCTGGTTATTGCTACTAATATTATGCCACAAACTGGACAATGCATTCTAGTGTAAAATCGATAATTAATAATGAATTGATAATAATTCTGAACAATATTCTACATTTGGCATTAAATCAGAGAGGTTAAGTCATCCAATTAGAGAGATAAAAAGCAACTAAAATATTATTTAGCACTAATTAAATCACTATCTAAAATTAGTGACTTGAGTCATTTATGATGCATGCATATTAATTCAATTTATCTTGTGCAAATGTTGCATTCCTCCTAAAAGGCTGTAAATCCTAATTATATCTCAGCTCTCAAGAGCTGTTGCGTATCCAGCCTTAAACCCCATAATGCTCTGCAATGTAAATTCGCCATGATTAAATTAGGGAGCCATGGCATAAAAATGCAAACGTGCCTTGAGGGAGCAAAATGGAAGCGCTGCAAATTTAGAGAAAAATGCTGCTAGATGATACACGGCACCTTCTCAAAGTTGTCTGTTTAACTCAAATTAACATGCTGCTAAAAGAAATAAAACAGCAGTTGGAGAGAAATGGTCTGTGTTAAGAACGTTCAATGAATCCCAGCGAATGTGAAACTGCATCTGTCTCTATAGCTGCCTGGCACAAGCTAATTCACTTAGCTATTACCCCTGAGGAGTGATAAAGGTTGCATTCTCTCTGCAGATTCAACGTAGCATTATAATCCACAAATAATTGCTAACATCAAAGGCTGGAAAATGTCAGTTTGTATATATATTATTCATATGAGGTGTGTTTGAGAAGAATTAATGGCATGCAGCGGAGATATGAAGGCTAAACCTGTTGCATCTTTAATGAGTTTAGCGACTGGTGAATGACTTCACCCAGTACAGTATAATCGTAATCTTGACGTTGTGGTTACAACATATTTGTATGAGACTGAAAAGTCTAACCCAATGAGTTTTTGACTGAAATCATATGATGAGTCAAGTGAAAGGTAAAAGTCTTACTTGTAAGGGATGTGCTTGCTGCCATTGACTAAAGCCAAAATGACATTGCCCAGAGCGGACAGAGAGAGGCAGAGTCCTGTAGTGCTGTCACGGGTCTTGCTCAAAACCTTAACACAGCTGCCTAGATCGATGAGGTGCAGTCGGCTCCTGCCTCCCGACACTTAAGCAAAAGAGCCAGAGAGTCAGATTTAACAACTAAACTCTAATAGGAGTTTCTAACATTTTCTTTATTCAACATTCTCTTAATAACTAACATATGATATACTTTATACTTCAGGCACCATAGTGACCATTTGAAATGACTCAGCTGGAGTAACATGTTACACTACCATTAGTAAGACTTTTTTTTAATACTTGAATACTTTTGTTCAACAAGGACACTTTTATAATGTTTAAGATTTATAACAATATAAAAGATTTCTATTTCAAATAAATGCTGTTCCTTTAAATCCTAAAAAAGGCATCATCAACGAGTTTGCTAATAATGTTTCAGCATCACAGGAATAAATTACATTTTAAATAAATTCAAATAGAAAAGAGTTATTTTAAATTAATAATGTTTCATAACATTAATATTTTTTACTGTATTTATGTGGTCAAATACATGCATGGTAGTATATATAAAATATGCCCTCATAAAGGTAAAAATTCCATATATATATATGTGTGTGTGTGTGTGTGTGTGTATAATATGATTTGAAAATACAATTTTGACACTGCATTATACAGTATGTTTTGTAACAGTACAGGTAGTGCCACTGACTAAGTTAAATATTTAAATAGCTACTTAAAGTAAGAAAGTATAAATCTTGCAAAGAAAATGGTAAAGCAATAGAATGTAAAGAAACTGTCGAAAACCTCATGATGAGCATCTAATTCCATGATGAAATATTATTGTAACCTAACGGTAGACTAATAAAGAGAAATGGAACTTATTAGTGAAAACACTGAGGTTAATGAACTTATATTTCAAATGGTGACATATCTATCTCTCTGTGTTTCTATTAATTAAGCTTTAGCGTTAGTTCTGGCAGGTCACGTGAGTCAAGCTTGCATCAGCTGATTCTCAGCTGATCACATCTACCTATAGGAATACGACACCTATCGCGGCATTCCTATATAAGCTGTATTCAGTATTATTCAGCAGCTTTTTAGCTTGCTTCGGAGCAAATTACCCTCCTCCATCCCCAGCTCCACCTTTCGCCACAGTCAGGACTTAGCTTTCTGATATTCCTTGCTAATCAGACTCCTTTATCTTGAATAAAGTGTTACACTTAAATATCATTGAGTACATTAATGATATCTGCATTGTTCTGTTCTGTTAACCCTAGGGGGGTTATTATTGCTGCTCTCCCTGCTCATTCATGACAGGCTGCATGGATGGGCAGGGAGGTTTTTTGCCCAGAACAGAACCATACCGCCAAACCAAACTTTATGCTAAGTATCTATCATTCTGACGATAGTGGTCCTGACAGAATGTAAGTTAACCTTAGCCATGGAAACATCCTGAGTGGATTTCATGACACTGCTTACACTAGCTCATTTTGGAGGTAATTCAAGTTTCTCAAATACCCTAAAAGCCCATGCTAACACATCTGGTTTTACTTTCTATTCACTCTTAGAAAAAGGCAGGACTCACTTGTGCCAAACAGAAATGTATTTTGAGAAATTAGCACTGTTCTCCAGAAATAGCTAGTTTTAGCTTGACAGCTTTTAGATCAGATTGTACATCTCACATTAACAATGGCAGTTTCTTTGTCTGTTATCACACCCCTCTCAAAGATTATCAGCAGCAGACTATTTATAAACCACACAGGCAACATTTGGAAGTATAATGAGAAAGTTCGAAATCAACCGTGGAAGAGAGCAGATACTGCTGATAAGACTAGTACAGCTGAAGATACTGGTGTCCATCATAAAAGTATCTTAACAAGGTTAACCAGCAATAGCCAAAAATAGGTCATGGACCGAAAACCAGTTGAGAACCTCTGCTCTAGTTCATATTGAGTTTCTACTTGAACTCTATCTAACCTATAATGATACTCACTTCCACCCTTGCCAGTCTTTTCCATTCGATACTGGTAGATGTGTAGGGTGAAGAGCATGTGAGAGTTACGGTGCTCCTCTTCGTCGTAGTCTGGCTTACTGCTGTAACGTGCAGCAATGGCAGCATCCAAGAAGAAAGCGGCCTTCTCAGCCGTAGGAGCGCGCAACTCACTCTGATTCTGTAACTGTGAAAAACACCAAGGATGCAAATGTGAATTTTATTGCACAGTTTTGGCTGAAAAAACATTTGGTATGAGAAGCAATACTGAATTTGTACTCCAAACATGGCAATTTAGCAATTAGTTGTCTACTGAAATAATGCCAAGGTAGATAAATGGGCTGATATTTAACAATTTTATTATCTCATCGGCTGCAAAGTTTTTCTGTTTGGCTGATGAGTGCCAGCAGTCAGACTTTTACTTCGACAGCACCAGGACCTTTTTGATTTTGTGAAAAATACTATAACAGGATTACAAGAAGTTTCTGTCTAAAGTATATATCTGCTTGTTTGTTGTTTTATACAGATTATGTTTTATCAAGTATCGTTTTTTTAACATATTATATATATATATAAATATATATATATATATATATATATATATATATATATATATATATATATATAAATTCTTCAATCAATTATTCCTAATTTAGTAAATATATCAAATAAATATAAAAATAATTAAATAAAGTGTATTAAATAAATAAAACACACACACACACACACACACACACACACAGACAAACACCCTGGCCACCCTGTTCTCTAAGATATTGGCACTGGCTTTCAAAAAACTCCATATTGGTCGACCACTATTAACAATACTACAGAAAATAAAACAAAGCATTAAAACGCTGTCAGTTCAGCTACATCTTAATATCTATAAAGAAATTCTTCTGTTTGTTATTTGGCAATAATCATGTCAGCACGGCCTTAGGTATCACGTCTGAAGCCGGCTCTGTGTGATAAGGTTGACTGTCACAGGAACAGGAGAAGTGAGGGCATTACAATCCATTGCTGTGAGGTATCAGTCCAAGATGAGATTAGTGCACATGTCTGAGGATTACAGAGACAGGGGTTGCCTCTGCTCGACTAATCCTCTCATCATGTATTAGCATTTTTCTCAACAATGCCATCTTTATTGGAAGCTGATTGTCATGCTAGGTTGGTTTTTTGGTTTTACACTGGGGGCTTTCCCAGAATAAGGCAAAAAGTGTCAATATTGTTAAACTTTTTTTTCTAATTTCAAAATAGTTATTTGTTAACATTTTAGAGAGAATCAGCAATAAAAAGAAAAACATGAATTTTTGGCATCATTCTACATCACTAACAAACAGAAGAGCAAAAAGCGGACAGGTGTCAAAACACTACCAATGGTCAGGCAAACAGAAAGTCCCGCCCTAAACAGTGTTGTTATTGTTAACTAAAGCCAAAACTGTTAAAAATCAAAAAATTAAATGTTGCTTTGGCAACTCCTGAAATAAATAAGCTTAAGTACTCAAATTAATTAAAGCCATGTAGAAATGTTTATAAATAAATAAATAATAAGCACATAACAAGTGAAAACTGAAAATATAAAAATAAAAGCTAGTTAAATTTATTAATTAATACTATAATAGTATCTAAACCCCACGGCAAACCCAACAGCATTGGTTGAGACAACATTGCTTTTTTTTTATAGTGCCACAGTTTTTACATTTTTCAGAAAAAACAAAAAGGCTGATTTATAGTATCATATTAAGATCGGATAGAAATGTAAACATTGTAAAAAATTACACACTTCATCTTAATGTTACTTGTGTTATTTACGTCATAATGACATTTGAATGAAATGGATATACTGAGATTTTCACAGTATTTTAATATCAATCAACAATATACTGCACATATGTGACCCTGGAGCACAAAACCAGTCTTAAGTCGCTGGGGTATATTTGTATAATCAGCATTGTGAGGAACCTCAGGCTGCTCCAGAGGGACTGTCCCTGTATTAACAACATATTGTTGATTTGTACCACAGTGTTGGGCAAGTTACTCTGAAAATGTAATCAAATTACTGATTACTCATTTTAAAAGTAATCACGTTAGTAATTAGTAATTAGTAATTACTTACATTACTAGTTACGTTACTTTTTTCTCCATTAAATTTATGAAATCCCAGCATACACGCTCCCGATAAATATTTGTTATTAAAGCATCAACATTCACAGAACACTGTTATTTTTAACTAAAGCAAGCGACTACTGCGTGCATGGATTATTATTATTGTTATTATTAAAAGGGCTATTATAGTCACTCATTTAAGCCATTAGTAATCGCACGTTTATATTTAATTAAACTATTAAATTAACAAACTAAGCTATGCTAAACGAGTGTTTTATAGGCAATAGCCTAATAGCTAGAACATATTTTATTTAGGCTACTTATTACTAAACTGTTTTCTGAGTCAGTGTCAGCTGCAAAGATGAAGTTGACCATGCTGATGAATTTATTCTCGAAATTTAATTATTATTCTTCTCAATATTTTATTTCTACATTTTTCTGGATATTTAATTAGTTTAATCTCGCATTATAGGCTAATGACTTTATTCTGGAGATGTTTTTTTTTTTTTATTGTTTGGCCCTATAATCCTCTTCCTTTCTCTCATTTGGCACGAATCCAAATGTTCACAATGTTGGCTATTTGAATTTAAATGCAACCGACTATTATTTATTAGGCCTATATAAACCAGGCTTTGTAGCCTACTTAACCCGCTTTCCAAAAAAAAAAAAAATAATGGTCTTCTTCACATGAAAAACCATCCGCTTCACATGAGCAAATATGTGCTTGGCCCGAGCTAAGGTTGAACGGCACGGATTGTACTACGGACTGTTTTAATTAAGCAGTGTATCTAGATTCTATAGTGTATCTTTATGTTTGGTTGACTGTATTTTATTCTGATAATGAACAGGCTGAAGCGTTTGCAATGCTGTAGGCCTATATGAAAGGTGCATTTCTCTCGTACTGCAGAGATGGCTAATCAGCATCGTCAACTTCATCTTTGCATAATAATAATAATAATAATAATAATACGTGGATCGCGAGCTGTGTGTGTGTGGTTTGGGCAAGGCTAAAAGGGCAGAACGAAAGTCTCAAAATTCAAATTAATCAAATAGAATCGACTCAGAAGAGATGTGAATGAATGCACGCGTGTCGCCTGATCTACAAATGCACATTTTAATCGCTACATGCACAAATTATGATACTTTAATACAAACTATAACATTTGTATTCACAAATATGTCTCTATTTGAACAAAATGCTGCACATTAATGTAATTCTTAACTCTGCAGACACCGGTTGAAAAGCATTTGTTTCAGTGTAGTGATGCACATTTGCGATTTTTTCAAATTCGGTTGGTGACACTAGTGGCAGAAATTACACACTGCATGTTTAATGATCAAAAAGCGCATGATAAATAAAAAATATTGTTTCTCAAAAGAAAGAGTCGACTCTGAACCGACTTAACGAGTCGTCATATTTTTGTATCTTCTGCCTGTTACCTATATACAGTACGTCACATGGTAAGACATTTACATAATCCCCGCCTGCCAGTGAAGTATGAACACTCTGACCTGCCCACAAACACTTCTGCTAGTTAGTGTGTTTACATCATGTCGAGAAGACGCTGTGTTTTCAGCCTCACTGGGCATACTAACACAGTTCCCACACGTGCACCTCAAATAAGTAAATAATATTAATGAATGCAATAAATCTGCTGTCATATCACGTAAAGTACCACATACAAAGTTTAAACTCACCACTGAGAAACGTCCTGATCAAGTCGTGCTTGCGATGGAGTTTCCGTTGAGCGACTGCATCGGTATCATCCTCGGACTCGGGCTCGAATTGATAAGGTAATATCGATGCTATTTTTGAAACCTTATAGCATTTTTGTTTACAAGTAACCCTCCGGAGCAAAAAAATAATTATTGTAATAGGCGTTCCGTTTCCGACACGCATTGTATACGGAAAGACCAATCACAACAGACTTGGCCAGCTGACCAATCAGAGCAGAGTAGGCTTATGGAAGGTAGGGGTTTACAGACCTTAAGCTCAGAACTGCTTCAAACTAATCGTTTCGACATCATTGAAAAATTATTCTAATATTAAATGTATATTCTGAGAAAATTACAATGTTTTATGACCTTGGATGCATTTAAACCTGTTGTCGGGGACTCCAACACAATATTAGGACACTTTAAAATACCATATGACCTGCTCTTTAAAAGTAGTAACTATCTCTCACCTGAGAGGCATCATGGGAGAAGGCCGCATCAAATGCAAACATCTTTGGAGGAACCTGGTTGGAGCTGCCACGTTTCTGAGTTTGATTCTGCTGAGAATTAACTGCTGGATCCATGATGGTCACCTGCTTCTTACGAGAATCGACCTTCAGGAACGAGCTGGACTCTGCTACTCTGCTGCGCGATGAAGGACATACGCGTACCATCACTTTAACCTGCACACAAATACAACAACATCTGCTCAGTAATACAGTAATACAGAGCGGCATGTTGCACAGCAACAACCTCTCTGCGAGTAACACCACAAACAATGTTTTTGTGAACAAAACAACATTCTGCTTGAGGGAGAACAAAAAACTCCTATAAAAGCACCTTGCCGTTTCAAGTGGAACTTTTTGAAACTATAAACACCCCAAACTTTAACATGCTTATGCCATTTATACCATTTTTGACAGAACTGTGTGCTACTTCGAGAGTTATTCATAACTCTTTAATATTTCACCGTCAAATATGTGGAGACACCAGGCAAGCATTAAAACTCAATAATGCTGCAAAATGCAGTTGCAAGATTAAGGAAAAGTACACCAAGTAACTTCAGCTGAAGTTTAGTTTGAGGAACTTATATTTACATAAAAACTTCCTCTAAATAATAGAGCATAATAATAGCACAGTCTCCAAAAAGTGTTGTGTATAGTCCATACGTCTGTATAAACAGACTGCGCATCCACCAAATGTTAGATAAATCTAATAGTTGAACATTTACTTGTTACTTGAAACTCATTCTCCAACTACGTTTAAATAATGTAATAAATCCTCTAATATAACCTATGTACCCTTCCATATGTGTCTCACATGATACACGCATAATAGACATCAAACCTAATGCCGTGTTTATAAGCGTGTGCTCAGTAAAACCATCATTGACTGAATGTAATTACAGATTAGTGGACTAGAACACACAAGTGATTGTTGGAGCTCTGCAGAAAGACAGGGGATAAATCTTGGGTTTCCTTCCAACTCAAACTTGGAGTGTGATACTAGAAGCCCATCTAAAGACTGCAAAAGTGATCTTTCACCATTCCTTTGCAGTCTAGACACAATGGTCAGACATACTTGACTCACAACACAGATATTCAGGACACCAAGGCTGCATTTATTTGCTCAAAAAATACAGTAAAAATTATAATATTGTGAAATGTTATTAAAATTTAAAATACCTGTTTTCTATTGTGATATAATTTAAAATGTAATATATTCCTGTGATGCATCATTACTCTGGGTTTGTTTGATTTTTGGATTTTTTTGGGCATCATTCATTTGAAACAGAAATCTTTCGTAACTTTATGTATTTAATGTCACTTTTTATCAATTTAATGCATCCTTGCGAAACAGTGCATTATGAAATATCTTCAAATAACTAGACTACACATATTCACACTAAATAAATAGCCCAGGATGAAATGTTGACCTATTTAATGCCTCATCCCATTTATAAATGCCTCCCTGAAGTAAATGCTCCTTGGTTCTCTATAAACTGTGACTAATACGCTTTCTCTCTGAGTCCTTGCTTGTTATGGAGATACGGAAATGTGGTCACAGAGCAGCTCAAGGAGCAGTTATAACATATGTCATGCTGTGAAACATAATTACTGAAATCAAAGCATTAAAGATTAAATTTCAAGTTAAGTACATATTCAAACAACATTTTTTTCTGACCCTAGAACAGTACAGCAGTTCAGCATGTCTTCTCAATGCAAAGCCAAAATCAAAGCAGCAGACATACAGTAATTACTTTAGAAATCCAATCCCGATGCCATATGGATTAGCAACTATAATACCATCATCATTACACTGATAGACATTTTGATAAAGCAGGAAATTTGCTTCTCTAGAGTATCAGAGTCATTCAGGCATCTATTTGTTCTGAAGCATTGTGATTATTGGTTTACCTTTAGATGATTGTTTTAGTGCACAAAGATAATGAAAGCAACTCTCAAGATATATATTTTCCTAATGTATAGATCAATAAGTGATTTGAGATCATATGTAGAGGAGATTTCCCTGATATTGCCTCTGGAGAGAGAGATACAGGAGAGAGCATCCTATAACAGTTCAAGTGGATTTCACCAAGAGCAATACATTAAATGACAATTTCCGATTTTTTTTTCTTTTTCCAATTTCCAAGGACAATAGATGAAAATGGTTTATACCAATTGCTCTTTCATTTCCGCAATGAAATAAAAACATTTAGATTTGCATTTATTTTGTCATTTATATTATTTCTGAAACCTCATAGATAGGTATAATTGATTTTGTATAGAAAATTATATTTATAATATGTGTTTTCAGCCTCACTGGGCATACTAACACAGTTCCCACACGTGCACCTCAAATAAGTAAATAATATTAATGAATGCAATAAATCTGCTGTCATATCACGTAAAGTACCACATACAAAGTTTAAACTCACCACTGAGAAACGTCCTGATCAAGTCGTGCTTGCGATGGAGTTTCCGTTGAGCGACTGCATCGGTATCATCCTCGGACTCGGGCTCGAATTGATAAGGTAATATCGATGCTATTTTTGAAACCTTATATCATTTTTGTTTACAAGTAACCCTCCGGAGCAAAAAAATAATTATTGTAATAGGCGTTCCGTTTCCGACACGCATTGTATACGGAAAGACCAATCACAACAGACTTGGCCAGCTGACCAATCAGAGCAGAGTAGGCTTATGGAAGGTAGGGGTTTACAGACCTTAAGCTCAGAACTGCTTCAAACTAATCGTTTCGACATCATTGAAAAATTATTCTAATATTAAATGTATATTCTGAGAAAATTACAATGTTTTATGACCTTGGATGCATTTAAACCTGTTGTCGGGGACTCCAACACAATATTAGGACACTTTAAAATACCATATGACCTGCTCTTTAAAAGTAGTAACTATCTCTCACCTGAGAGGCATCATGGGAGAAGGCCGCATCAAATGCAAACATCTTTGGAGGAACCTGGTTGGAGCTGCCACGTTTCTGAGTTTGATTCTGCTGAGAATTAACTGCTGGATCCATGATGGTCACCTGCTTCTTACGAGAATCGACCTTCAGGAACGAGCTGGACTCTGCTGCGCTGACGGGCGATGAAGGACATACGCGTACCATCACTTTAACCTGCACACAAATACAACAACATCTGCTCAGTAATACAGCATATCAAAGCGGCATGTTGCACAGCAACAACCTCTCTGCGAGTAACACCACAAACAATGTTTTTGTGAACAAAACAACATTCTGCTTGAGGGAGAACAAAAAACTCCTATAAAAGCACCTTGCCGTTTCAAGTGGAACTTTTTGAAACTATAAACACCCCAAACTTTAACATGCTTATGCCATTTATACCATTTTTGACAGAACTGTGTGCTACTTCGAGAGTTATTCATAACTCTTTAATATTTCACAGTCAAATATGTGGAGACACCAGGCAAGCATTAAAACTCAATAATGCTGCAAAATGCAGTTGCAAGATTAAGGAAAAGTACACCAAGTAACTTCAGCTGAAGTTTAGTTTGAGGAACTTATATTTACATAAAAACTTCCTCTAAATAATAGAGCATAATAATAGCACAGTCTCCAAAAAGTGTTGTGTATAGTCCATACGTCTGTATAAACAGACTGCGCATCCACCAAATGTTAGATAAATCTAATAGCTGAACATTTACTTGTTACTTGAAACTCATTCTCCAACTACGTTTAAATAATGTAATAAATCCTCTAATATAACCTATGTACCCTTCCATATGTGTCTCACATGATACACGCATAATAGACATCAAACCTAATGCCGTGTTTATAAGCGTGTGCTCAGTAAAACCATCATTGACTGAATGTAATTACAGATTAGTGGACTAGAACACACAAGTGATTGTTGGAGCTCTGCAGAAAGACAGGGGATAAATCTTGGGTTTCCTTCCAACTCAAACTTGGAGTGTGATACTAGAAGCCCATCTAAAGACTGCAAAAGTGATCTTTCACCATTCCTTTGCAGTCTAGACACAATGGTCAGACATACTTGACTCACAACACAGATATTCAGGACACCAAGGCTGCATTTATTTGCTCAAAAAATACAGTAAAAATTATAATATTGTGAAATGTTATTAAAATTTAAAATACCTGTTTTCTATTGTGATATAATTTAAAATGTAATATATTCCTGTGATGCATCATTACTCTGGGTTTGTTTGATTTTTGGATTTTTTGGGGCATCATTCATTTGAAACAGAAATCTTTCGTAACTTTATGTATTTAATGTCACTTTTTATCAATTTAATGCATCCTTGCGAAACAGTGCATTATGAAATATCTTCAAATAACTAGACTACACATATTCACACTAAATAAATAGCCCAGGATGAAATGTTGACCTATTTAATGCCTCATCCCATTTATAAATGCCTCCCTGAAGTAAATGCTCCTTGGTTCTCTATAAACTGTGACTAATACGCTTTCTCTCTGAGTCCTTGCTTGTTATGGAGATACGGAAATGTGGTCACAGAGCAGCTCAAGGAGCAGTTATAACATATGTCATGCTGTGAAACATAATTACTGAAATCAAAGCATTAAAGATTAAATTTCAAGTTAAGTACATATTCAAACAACATTTTTTTCTGACCCTAGAACAGTACAGCAGTTCAGCATGTCTTCTCAATGCAAAGCCAAAATCAAAGCAGCAGACATACAGTAATTACTTTAGAAATCCAATCCCGATGCCATATGGATTAGCAACTATAATACCATCATCATTACACTGATAGACATTTTGATAAAGCAGGAAATTTGCTTCTCTAGAGTATCAGAGTCATTCAGGCATCTATTTGTTCTGAAGCATTGTGATTATTGGTTTACCTTTAGATGATTGTTTTAGTGCACAAAGATAATGAAAGCAACTCTCAAGATATATATTTTCCTAATGTATAGATCAATAAGTGATTTGAGATCATATGTAGAGGAGATTTCCCTGATATTGCCTCTGGAGAGAGAGATACAGGAGAGAGCATCCTATAACAGTTCAAGTGGATTTCACCAAGAGCAATACATTAAATGACAATTTCCGATTTTTTTTTCTTTTTCCAATTTCCAAGGACAATAGATGAAAATGGTTTATACCAATTGCTCTTTCATTTCCGCAATGAAATAAAAACATTTAGATTTGCATTTATTTTGTCATTTATATTATTTCTGAAACCTCATAGATAGGTATAATTGATTTTGTATAGAAAATTATATTTATAATAATAATAATAATACACAAAACATGTATAATTGTTTTGCATTACACACAATTAAATTAATATATATTCGTATATTTTTTTAAACAATGCAGAAGAGATTTATAACAACAGAAGCTACTAAGAGGCTATTTAATATGCAAGAATTAATTACATCTCTACAAATGTTTATATACAATAACAGAATAAAATGAAAAATATATTAAATTAATTTTGAAGAGAAATACATACTAAAATCATACTAAAATCTCTGACTTTTGATTGCAAACTTTTGTATCTTGGCAAATCTGAGCACAGTCCAGATGTCTTCACATGACATTTCTAGTATGACATCTTAAAGGAAAGATCTGAGAAGCAGGAAACTACAAGAAACAAGTAAAAACTGTACATTTTTGCCTTCTCTGCATGGGAACAGACTTCCAAGAATGTCATTATGGTGTGTTAAATATTTCATCCTGGTGTTATTTAATAGCAAAGTGAACCCTGCCTACAGTTTTTGCATATTCCACCTGAATTATGCATGAGGTGCATTGTTGAGGACACATCACACACTACACTTCTGGACTAATCTGCTGAATATGTGTGCACAAATCAGGACAGCTCTTTTTTAGTCTGGGAAAAGAGGAATGCCTGACCTTTGACGCTGTAATGATACTGTCATTTCATGCATTGCCAATGCCACATCAACCTAATCCACGTGGCAGCATTTCTATCAATGCAGTTACAGTAGATACAGTCCGACTTATCTATACAAGCCTATGCGGTCTACTTTTGCAGTAAAGCTCCTCTTTGAGCCATAGTGATAAGTCTCAACACCAATAGCCTCAAACCGGCTCAGATCTAATAACGTGCTGGCAGACAGAATTTAATGAAAGCCCTTTCTACACCCACAGTCCCTGCACTACAAAGAGTTATGCCTTTTTCTGTTCCCAATAACCAATCCTCCCAGGTTTGTTTAGTCACGTCCGGCATCTCTAAGCCCATTTACCACAAATAGAATTTCTTCTGTTTGGTGATTTGCAACGCACTGCCTGCATTAAACCTCTGATTTTCAGAAGCAGGGATAGGATCACGGTAGGGGGGCTCATTAGGCAGCATATGCGGCTGGATGGAGGAGGAGGAGGTGGTGGTCTCTCTATGAGCTCTCACAGCTCTTGTGGGTGTGAGTAGTTTGGATAAAGCAGCACGACTAATTAAAGGAGATGCTCTCTTCTGGGTTATTACAGGTCTTTAAGAACACTGGAGCGAGAGCCAAACCCACATACTCACTCAGTGGTGCCCACATAGCTACTGTTTCTCATCATTACATTATAAAACCTAATTTTATTCATCCCTAAATAAGATACAATAGCCCCATGAGTGACACTTAAAACATACAGATGTCACTGTATTATAAGTTAACAAATAACCAGATGAGATATGCAAACAAATAATGCTTTTCTCATTTCTAACTTAACTTTTGTTGACCATATTTGCTATTACTTTCAATCAGATGATCCCAAGGTGAATTTAGCGCATATTGTTTTTGCTTTAAGAACCAGCATAGACTGCCGTGTTACCTGTACTGTTTTCCAATAGCTTAATCTTCATCACCACGGCAAAATATTTCATATTTTGATATACAGGTGCATCTCAATAAATTAGAATGTCATGGAAAAGTTCATTTATTTCAGTAATTCAACTCAAATTGTGAAACTCGTGTATTAAATAAATTCAGTGCACACAGACTGAAGTAGTTTAAGTCTTTGGTTCTTTTAATTGTGATGATTTTGGCTCACATTTAACAAAAACCCACCAATTCACTATCTCAACAAATTAGAATACTTCATAAAACCAATAAAAAAAACATTTTTAGTGAATTGTTGGCCTTCTGGAAAGTATATTCATTTACTGTACATGTACTCAATACTTGGAAGGGGCTCCTTTTGCTTTGATTACTGCCTCAATTCGGCGTGGCATGGAGGTGATCAGTTTGTGGCACTGCTGAGGTGGTATGGAAGCCCAGATTCTCTATGGGGTTCAGGTCTGGTGAGTTTGCTGGCCAGTCAGGCACACCAACACCATGGTCATTCAACCAGCTTTTGGTGTTTTTGGCAGTGTGGGCAGGTGCCAAATCCTGCTGGAAAATGAAATCAGCATCTCCATAAAGCTTGTCAGCAGAAGGAAGCATGAA
>NW_015505297.1:1663116-1678669 GCF_001515645.1 Sinocyclocheilus grahami | reverse complement strand
TTTTTCCTTCCACTCAACTTTCTGTTAACATGCTTGGATACAGCACTCTGTGAACAGCCAGCTTCTTTGGCAATGAATGTTTGTGGCTTACCCTCCTTGTGAAGGGTGTCAATGATTGTAAGCTGTTTTTCTTTAACACTTCAGTTTTAGAAAGCGCTGTTAAAAATTGATTAGCCACTGAATATAATTTTTTTTCAAGGTCAGTGCCTGCACTGTAAAGAAGATTGATGAATCTGCCAAACTCACAGGATTCCTATAAACCACCAGAAGTGTGGATAGTGAGGAATGGGAAGAGTCTCAGTGATGAAACAGGATTTAGGAAAAGATAGACTTGCTTTGACAGCTTTGATCTGTTAAATTCAGTGGATATATGTACAAATGTAGCATCCAGATGTGTTTGAAAATCACCCATCAATTGCTTTATCATTGGCAAGATAATGGAGATGCCCTTGGTATTTAATCTAGTCACACTGTCATAAAACCCTGATGGTGCAAATCATGTTCACTGTGTGAATTGGTGCGAAACCGCAAGGCTAGAGATGAAAGGGCAACATCATTCACACCCAAACATTCAGAATTAATTCCTAATTATATTCACATCATCATGGAAGAAGAATGTAAATTCAATGGATATATGTACAAATGTAGCATCCAGATGTGTTTGAAAATCACCCATCAATTGCTTTATCATTGGCAAGATAATGGAGATGCCCTTGGTATTTAATCTAGTCACACTGTCATAAAACCCTGATGGTGCAAATCATGTTCACTGTGTGAATTGGTGCGAAACCGCAAGGCTAGAGATGAAAGGGCAACATCATTCACACCCAAACATTCAGAATTAATTCCTAATTATATTCACATCATCATGGAAGAAGAATGTCACATGTAAATTTGCCAGAGTGCAAATCACAATTTTATTTCAGATACAGTCTTTTGTTTATTTAGTTCTATTCAGTGCAAATACAAATGATATATCTGTGTTTTTCATCTCTGTCTCAAAGCCGATCACTTTCTTTGGGCGCCACAAAAGCAGCCGTATAGAGCAGCTACACCCATCAATATCTTATCGCACAATGTTCTTATATCCAAAGGCCACTGTTACAGCCTTGTCCCTTGAGAAAGGTGACATTTTTCTGCTGCAAATGCCAGAATTTGCATTGCCCACCATCCTGCTTATGTTCCGGTTGACTGGCGAACGATTCATTTTAGTTTGCCAGCACAACGCACAACATGCAGCCTAAATGTGGGTGTTGTTTACAGATGAAAGCAAGCTGTTCCAATGCAAGATTACTTTTTATGAACTCACCGAAAGTTCTCAGTGTGTGGTTAATTATGAGTCTCTCAAAATCAGCTTTCAAAAATTTGACAGAAGATGCTTTTGACAAACCCACAGCCATATGAGCTGGTTCTGTTTAGTTAGACTTTTTGGGAGGTGCCAGCACTAGATATCATGACACGAATCATCTCAGACTGAGTCCAAACACAAATGAATATCTCCCATCCTCTGATGTCTGAGAGGAATTCCAGATATGCTGGTTTCCCTGCGATGCGCTGAAGATCAGGATCAACTTTCACCATGCGGGGCTCCTCCGCTGTCATTGCTCGTACCAATGCATGCGTTTGACGGATTTTGTCTGTATGAGAGCTTACTCGGGTGGTTTTAAATGAAAAAACAAACAAACTGACAGCAGAAATCAGTGATGCGAACGGTGTGCTGACTGAGCATCTAAACTGATAAAGGAATGCAGCCGTAAAGACAGGACAGAGAGACAGACAGAGTGACAGGGGGCTGAAGACTTTCCATTATGTTTGGTTGAGGGAACTGAAATTGCTTTTGCAGTGTATAATGATGCTGGTTTACTAGCGATTCAACTGAATGGTTTTCTGATCTGAAGTGTATGGATGAGACAAGCACAACCAGCCTCTCTCGAAACAGACTGGGAAAACTAACCTGGAGAAGTAACCAGGATGGCCGAGTGGTTAAGGCGTTGGACTTAAGATCCAATGGACAAATGTCCTCGTGGGTTCAAACCCCACTCCTGGTAGCGTGAATTTTAAACAGAAAACAGTAATTTGGCTGAACAGTATGTGGTTATGTTACAAACAAATTAGTTTCTCAAAACTAGTTCTTAAGTACCAATAAAAGCAACAAAGGGTTACTTTGCATTACAAAGTGATCAGGATGGCTGAGTGGTTAAGGTGTTGACATAAGAGCCAATGGACAAATATCCTCATGGGTTCAAACCCCAATCCTGATAAATCAATGTCATTTTCAAAAAGAATATAGCAATGTGGCTGTGTTGGAAATTGAACTGAAGTGTTTCCTATAAGATCCAACAGACAAATGAGGATTCAAACTCCAATCAACTAACTTCTCGACTATATTGAGTTTCGGTAATAACGTTGTTGAATATCCTGCCTTTGTATTCATTCAAAATGGATTTTACATCAAATGTGAGGAACAAATCAGGATTTATAAAGGCAGAAACTGACGTGAAAATTTGACGTGAACATTCCTCTCTTAACCAAGACATTTAACCTCGGGTTGCTTCAGGAGGACTGTTCCTGTAATAAACACCCTTCTGCTAGAAAGGAAAGTATATGCTAAATGACTACTACGTATTATTATCAATAGCCTTATGGACCAGCCAGGACAGATGAGAAGAACACCCAAAAATGTAGTATGTCATATCAAAAGTATATGTTCCTCTGCCTTCATGCATCTTAAACCTCTCTTCACCTGCATCTCTCCTGCAGCAGAACACTTTCACCTCTTGATATCTACATGTACTGTATTCTGCAGGCAACATTCTCTCGTATCCGCCCCATATGTTCTCTCACGCTGCCAAATCATAGATCTGAAGCCGACATTTTTCAGCTAGCTGTGTTTTATGATCACAAAATTAAGACTGAAGGTGCTTTCAGTTCACCATTTATTATAATTTTGGCCCAGTTTACACCTAATATTAAAGTGATAGATTGTCCAAAAAGCAAAATATTGTCATCATTTACTCACCCTAAAGTAATTTCAAACGTGCATGACTTCATTTCTTCTGTGGAACAAAATGCATGGAATCCATAGAAAATGCATCTCCTGTAAGCACCTTTTGTGGGAAAGACCTCTATTTTTGAACAGATATTAATACCAGGTGAACACGCGGTTATTTTCTTGTTTAATTATATTAAAATGTGTCTGTTTTGCCTCCATCCTGTTGCCCATTTGATTCTGCTGTCCTTGGCCCTTTGTTTTCAGTTAATGAGCTCACCTTTGAGCTCTGAGCAAGATACAAAAGAAACCAGATGCCATCACATGTTCAATCGATCCAGCCTTAACGCCCCAGTCCTGCCCATCTCATCAGAACTTACACAGCAGTGCTGACAAATGAGGCTCTGTGTTCCTTCGGGTAGCATCTGCAAATATCATGGCAAAAACACTAACCAGGGAGGCTGAGTGCTTAAGGCACTGTGCTTCCAATAGAGTTCCACTGGACAAATGTCCTTGTGGATTCAAACCCCACTCCTGGTAGATAATGTCAATTCTAGCTTAAATGAATCATTCATCAAACTAATCAAGTAAACCTGCATTATCTTATAGTGATGAGAGAAAGCAGACTCTTAAATGCATATTATAGAAGCTATTTCTAACCTACAACCCAATAAAAAACACCAGGATGGCCGAGTGGTTAAGGTGTTGGATTTAAGATCCAATGGACAAAACCAAAAACTATAAACAGTTATGGAAAAACTACATTACTTCTGTCCTAGAGCAGATAGTTAATTTGAACAAAGAACTAATGGACAAAACACCAAAGTTTGAATAAGAAACAACATATTTCAAAATATCTTTAATGAAAGCAGATCAGGATGGCTGAGTGGTTAAAGTGTTGGACTTATGATCTGTGGGTTCGAACCCCACTCCTGGTAGTAGGATTTAAGCCAGACACTAAAGTGAAAATCTGTGGCAAACTATAGTTGGTCCACAAGAGAGAGTTATTTGTAACAATGTTAAAGATTAAAAGCTACATAAGCATGACTCTCTAACCTTGAATCTGTTGAACTATGCTTCCTTCAAGTGCACCTGTTACATGAAGTGAGTGATTAACTTTAAACTTTTCCATAAATTGTGTAATTCCAATGATTGAAACACAGCATGTAAAATTAAAATAACTTCCAAATCCATTTATTACCATTCACTACAAACCTGCTTTCCAAGACATTTCAAATTGACATGCCAACGTCTCTCTGTATTCTGCAACTAGGTTATCATCCAAAATTTTTCTCACTTTGCTTTATCATTAATGTGCTCGAAACGCGTAATTATGATTATTCCAACTACACTAGAAGGGGACATTAGCATTGGTAGGTGACCATTTCTGCTAGAGCTAAGTAAATAATAAAAGTAGCCTGTTCTAAGTTGATTAGGTGTTGAAATGAATCTGTTTAGCTTGCAAAAGCATTTACATATGTTCATATGTTGGTGAAAAACAGACTTAATAAGAGTAAAGACTAATAAAACAACAAGATCTAAAAGCAGACATTTTTGCTACATTATTAAAGATCGTACCTTGCCCATGCCAGGAGTGTCTTTAACTTTGTTGACTGCCCGTAAGAGGCAGGGCGGAGCAGGGGGCGGAGACACCTGCAGGATGCCGCTGAAGTTGGTGGGAAAAAGGGGTGGATCACATGCCACAGGGGGCGCAGGGCGCTGCTTCTTCTTCTTGGCAGACAGATTCAATTTCTGGGCAGCCCTGAGGATAAACAAACACAAGCAAAGTTAAAACTAGAACAGATGTGTATATGTATAAAAACGCTGCGACCCCTTGGCTGTTTACATTTATTTCAAGTTTTTGTTTGTTTAGGGAAAGTGTTCTGTATTGCAAGTTTAAAATACAGCTTGCAAAGTTCAAATGTAACAATGCAGACCAAAACTGATTTTGTGAGCAATCAAGCAAAGCGGTACAGTTTACGTTTTTCTGTGAATTTCTTGTGTCCATCTCAAAACAGACTGATGAAGATTTGTGAATTGTTAATTACTCTTTCAAGTCATTACAAACACTCACAGCCAATCAGCAGAGAAAAGATACATCTGTAAGGTCTTCAATACCACAACAACAGCATTTCCAGCATTCTTTTACTGCTGAATGCTCACAGAGAACAGGAGAACAACAGAGAGAAAGAGAGCGATAAAGAAAAGTACACTTCAAAGCTGAATATTGTTATGAAATGAAACCCTAAGCCATGCTCCAGAATATCTCAAATTGGACAGACGGACAGACAGACAATATCAACACCATAAAACAGAACCAGGATGGCTGAGTAGTTAAGAAGTGACATGTGGCCAAGTATGGTGACCCATACTCAGAATTTGTGCTCTGCATTTAACCCATCCAAGTGCACACACACAGCAGAGAGTAGTGAACACACACACAGAACAGTGGGCAGCCATATTGCCTGGGGAGCAGTTGGGGGTTTGGTGCCTTGCTCAAAGGTCTCACCTCAGTCATGGTATTGAGGGTGGAAGAGAGCAGTGGTTATTCACTCCCCCCATCGACAATACCTACCAGACCTGAGACTCAAACCCACAACCTTCAGATTACAAGTCCGACGCTCTAACCATTAGGCCACGACTGGCATTGGACTTAAGATCCAATGAATGTATATCCTCATGGATTCGAACTTAAACTGCTTTTATGTTGTCAATACGTTAGAAATTATAAATTAAAAATCTGGCAGGGGCCAATTGTGTCTACTTGGCCTTGAACTTGAAAATGGTTGTCTATGCCTTCACTGACCACCAAACCTTAACATTGTCCTTACAAATGGGGTGCAAGTAACTTATATCTCCATGCATCAAGAAATCACATACACAGTGGCAACCAAAGTAACTAAGTTGATCCATCTTTACAGGATGATTGTACTCTGGATATCAGGTGAAATCCTTGTTTATTTAGTGCTTGAAGAAATATTGAGAATGGCTTTGACTCGGGAGCAGGAGAAGTGAGGGTCGATTGATTCTAACCATGGTCTCGCCGCCTGTTAGAGACGGTTTCAATTGGCTCTTAGAGAAGTATTGATCAATCAGTCTAGCATTTTCACCTGACCAAGCATATCTGTGCAGATGCTCATCACAGCCTCATTTAGACTCCCACTGGATCAGGGATCGGATGATGGAGGCTGAAAAACTGAAACACCTCAAGTGGTCAAATACAAAGAGACATAAAGGATTTTGGTGCAGGGATGAAGAGAGCGGTGATCCGAAAATATGGCATGGGATAAATAATTAGTTTATTTGTTGCTGGGGACCCAGAAAAGTATTGCAAAACATATTTTCCAGACCCTAATCTATTTATTAAAAAATTCTTATCTGAGAAGTCATGTTTAGGGTGTGATATGATTGTTTGCTGTTTTGATGCAAAAACAGTATTAAAACCTTTTTATAGACTATTTTACTCTGAATCTGTATTCACTGTGTGGATAGAAATATTGTAAAGACCTTAGTAGTAAGAAAGAAAGAAAGGTCAACCAGCTTTACCAAAAAGACCATGCTGGTTGACAACAGCAGGCTACAGTAGCCCACCTACCAGATGTGCACTAACCAGCACTGAAATTCATGCTGGTCTAAGCAGATCTTTTCAGCAGGAAAGACAATAAGACTGCTCTTTTCTATTTGGGTGCACATTCTAAAGGTCGTGTTGTGTGCGTCTGGCAGTGATGCTTTAATGAACTGAACAGAGCTAGAAAGGTAAGAGACATCACACACAACATGACAGGGCAGATCTACACTCCAAACTTCAACACAGACATCATCACAAACTTCCTCCCAAGGGATCCAGAGGATGCATGAGTCAAATTTTCCCAGATTAGCAGAAGGAAAGTGTCAGTTATTTCACTTTGCTGTAGTATTACCTTGAGGCACAAACAGTCATTTTGAAGCTCTCCACCTTTGCCAACTTGTGCCAGTCTATTCAAGGTCAAAGATACAGACAGGAGAGAAAGACAGCTCACAATACAGGCATCTGCAGTAGCTCAGGTCTCCTGGCACTAAAATCACTTCACATCATATAGAAATACACCTTCAGCCTCTGGCTATCGTAGAAAAACTCGAGAACTGTGGTTCAGACCTGCTATTTGATAAAGCAAAGAAAATATTTTGCGAACTGATCAAATTTCTGTCGAGAGGAGTGGAGAGAAGTGGTTACTGTAAGGGAAAAAATTGAGGCAACAATAATAAACACCCTGGCTGATAAGAACAGGTAAAAATATAGCTGGAAGTAATAATAACACTCAGTGTTTGTGTATAAATCAGGTCTAGAGATACAGTTACCGTGCAAGCTATGAAATCATCAGACTGAGCATTCTAGACGCCAACGGTATGAGAACTTCCTTAGAAATGAGACAAATTATCACCTGGATTCATTGTCAGGGATATGAAGTGTGTGTTTGTGTATAAAAGATGTGTGTAACCCCCTAAGGGTTGTGACAAAGTACATGGCTGTGCTCCACGACGATGTGTGAAGTGTAAAGTGAGGTAATTATTGACACTCATTAATGTCAGGAAAACAGTTTTCTCTCTCACACACATCGTTAACGAACACAATGACCAAATCCTTAATGAGCTTGCAAGGAAAGTCTTGTAAAGTTTGACGCAAACTGTTGTCTCCACCATATTATTATATCCATCTAATTTGAGCCCTCTTGTCCTACATAAATAAACATAGCTTACCATTCATTGTTACCTGCCCGAGACAGACCTGAGGAAACTAGATGGAAATTATTCTTGTTAAAAGCCAAAACACGTCAACAGGGAAATTGTATGAAAATTAGGAGACACTTTGCTTGAATTGGCTTGAACCAAACTCAGGCGAGATGTGAATGTGTTATCTTGAAGAGGCGTTAATGAGATTTCCTTAAATAGCTTCTTAGAGGAACACTCTGATTTAGAAAACAGAAAACATCTCTCCTTCTCATCATCATCTCCAAAAAAGTACAACTTACATAATCCTTAAGTCATCCTAACCCTCATAAGCACATAATGAAATATATAAACACAAAATAAAATAATTTAGCCATTAAATTAAAGCACAGTCACAAATATTTAAACAATAAACTGTACAAAACACACTGCCATGATGCTAGGGAGCTCTAGGTGGTTGCCATGGCATTACCATTCAGTTGCTAAATTCTTCTGTTTATCAACATGTTGCTATGGAGTTGCTAGGCTGTTTTGGATTGTTGCCAGGGCCTTGATGTACAGTTGCTAAGGCCTTCTGTTTGTCAGCCTGTTGCTGTAGCGTTGCTAGGATGTTCTGGGTGGTTGTCAGGGCTGTTGCTACAGTTGCTAAGATCTTTTGCCTGTCAGCATGTTTCTATGCTGTTGCTAGGGTGTTCTGGGTTGTTGCCAGGGCATTGCCATACAGTTGCTAAGATCTTCTGCTTGTCAATATGTTGCCTATGGAGTTGCTAGGGTGTTCTAGGTGGTTGCCAGGGCATTGCCATACAGTTGCTAAGGTCTTCTGGTTGTCAGGATGTTGCTATGGAGTTGCTAGGGTGTTCTGGGTGGTTGCCAGGGCATTGCCATGCAGCTGCAAAGATTGTTTGATTGTCAGCATGTTGCTATGGCGTTGCTAGGATGTTACAGGTGGCTACCAAGCCATTAGTATGTGATTGCTAAGGTAAATGTATCTGAAATAAAGGCCTGTTCACACTAAGAACAATAACTATATTATATTAATATTGTTCTTGTGGTGCTATGCTATATTCAAAAAGGTGAATATTTATTTTATAATAAGTTTTTATCATAAATCTGACCTCCACATAGTCTCATCTTAGATTTCTTGAGTAATAGAAACCTACCCAAAGTAAGTCCCAATAAAACTATACACCAAATTAACTCAAACAAATGTAAATATTTAGACTAAATGTTAGAGAATTTTGTTTCACCTTAGCAAACAGCATTAGCAAGACATTTCAGTCCAGTGAGGCTAGAGAAAAAGATTACTGGTTTCTCACCTGTCCATCATTTAGGGGTCCCGAGGAGCCCTAAGTGTCCAGTTCTGTCTTCCTGTCCGCTCTTAAACAGGTGTCCACCAGATTGAATGTGTAGTCTGACAGCTCATCAGGAATCCATTAGTGCTCCATGTTGTGCTATTTGTGTATGGTAGATAATGTTGAGCGCCCCTCCTCTAATGTATCTGCAGCAGATCGACCGAAGCGGTTCCTCGGCAATGAACAGATAGCTTAATCCCCACACCTGAGCACTCCTGACTCCTACGCTCCGGCTCGCCAATCTCATCTCTCCCTCTCTTCCTCTCTCTCACACTTTGACCATATCTTACTCAGTTTCTCTCCCCCATGTCTCTGTTTGGCTTATTCTTCTGATTACATTGTCCAGGAAAAGATGTCCACGCTCAAGAAGAAGCGAGACCGGGCGAGAACATCCAAACAGGAAGCAGGGAAGACACAGATAGGAAAAACATCACATTGCTGCCTCTCAGCCCCTGTGCTCATCTATAATGTCTACTATTCAATCCCCGCACCAATCTCGTTCTCTCTCTCGCTCGCTCTTTCTCACTCTCTCCATCTGTAACATACCTCATACTTCTCCAAGGATTTCTTTTCAACACCACAGGCAACAGTAAAGTTGTACCCAGTGCTCTGGCACCTCTGCACTCACTATTTCCATACTGTTCCAGAAAATCAGACAACAATGGCCGCAAACTAAATGACACCAGAATACATGTCCAATGTTCTGAAAGGGGGATATATAATACAGGCAGAATCGAACTGCAAAGAGCTCGTGGAAAACTCTCTTCATGTTTAGGCTGCACAGATTTGAGAATGAGAGCAAGAACATATGTTAAGAAGAGACATTTAACTACAAACTGCAATGGAAGCTGAAGACATGTGCACATCAAACAAGAAAAAGTTCAAAGGAAAAGTGAAAAAAAAAATCAAGGCAATATGATTCATGAATATGTCTTCCCAGCTTACAAAGAACATTGTCACAAGTTTCACTAACATTTTTTAAAAGTTATATAATTGTTAGGACAAAACATTCTTAAAGTAATGATTATGAAACATTCTTAGCACTTTATTAATATTTGATATACGTTTTCATAATGTTGAGAAAAAGCGTTCTCAGCTTTCAAAATGTCCATTGACATTCTCAAAATGTCCTCATGATGTTATATGCACTTGATGAACTTTCTAAGAAACATTTTTTGTAACCATTAAACAATGTTCTAAACATCACAAGAAAACGTAACATTTAAACATTCCTAGAATATAAAAAATAAACATACAAATAACATTATATTTTGGGTGATAAAGTTAGTAGAATGCTGTAAGAAATATTTTTGTAACATTTAAATGTTACAAATGTTATATATATATATATAAATTATTATTATTTTATTTTTATTTATTTTTTAATTAGTATATGTGAACAAGTGGCTCAAAATGTCCTGGAAGCAGGATAAAATACAATTGGATTTTTTATTTTTTTTTACAGTGCATGTGGGGATGCACATGAGGAATAGAATTTCTACAGATCTAAAGCACTAAAAAGCACCATAAAAGTAGTACATTTGGCTTTTGTTCAATATACTAGTTCTTCTGAAGCCATATGATGCTTTATGAACAATTCATCTGAAAAATGTTATTTTTATTTATTTTTTGGGGAAAAATTATAGATACTGACAATTTTGCCTGTAGATGTCAAATCCATTTGCGCTTTCCCGTATAATATCCAAACTTGCCGCTTCAAGGTGCAATACATTGGATTTAAAGGGGACATCGGATGTCCATTTTCAAGTTGGTATGATTCTTTATGGCCTTCATGAAATGTCTGTAACATACTTTGGTTAAAATTTCTCAATGGTCATGTAAAACAACACCCTTTCTACCTTGTCAAAAACAGCCCTGTTCACAGTGACTCATTTAGGTGCATGTCTCTTTAAATGATAATGAGTTACTGCTCACCCCGCCCCTCTCTTCCGTGGGGCGTGTCTGCCTTGGATTCTGTATATGGTTCGGAGGTGGTCTAATTCAAATAGCTAGCTATCTACATAGAAACCGGCTGCAAATTGAAACAGCTCGCTGGCTGACACAGTTTCAGACTCAGACAGCCCATAAAAAACTGGTTGTGTGTTTTCTTTTTAGCTTTTCTGAGCTGGCATACACGCCAGAAACCTAACTAAATGCAAAAAAAAAAAAGGCTAAAAAGGTGAAAATTTCATCCGATGTCCCTTTAAGGTCATCACTGGTTCTTACATGCCTTGTGATTTAAAGGGATAATTCACCTAAAAATGAAAATGCAGTCATCATTTACTCACCTCATGTAGTTCCAAACCTGTATGACTTCATTTCTTCTGCATAACACAAAAGAGACTTTCACAAGTGGACAAAAACAGTTGAAACATTCTCCAAAATACCTTATTTTATGTTCCACTGAAGAACGAAATCATACACATTTGGAACAACATGAGGGTGAGTAAATTATGCCAGAATTTGTATATATATATATAAACCAGTGCTAATAGGTCTGTCTCAATATAAAACTACAGAAAGCCACTGAAGTCAGAAATTTTATAAAAGACCGAGACGGCACCAAAGATTATGTTCTGGTCATGTTAAGTCAAGGCACTAAGTGACTAATCCACTGGGTCAGACCTACCCAGCAGGCTAATAATGTCAGTATGAACGTAAGGGTGAGTAAATTATGCCAGAATTTGTATATATATATATATATATATATATACAGTATATATATATAAACCCTTCTGAAGCCATATGATGCTTTATGAACAATTCATCTGAAAAATGTTATTTTTATTTATTTTTTGGGGAAAAATTATAGATACTGACAATTTTGCCTGTAGATGTCAAATCCATTTGCGCTTTCCCGTATAATATCCAAACTTGCCGCTTCAAGGTGCAATACATTGGATTTAAAGGGGACATCGGATGTCCATTTTCAAGTTGGTATGATTCTTTATGGCCTTCATGAAATGTCTGTAACATACTTTGGTTAAAATTTCTCAATGGTCATGTAAAACAACACCCTTTCTACCTTGTCAAAAACAGCCCTGTTCACAGTGACTCATTTAGGTGCATGTCTCTTTAAATGATAATGAGTTACTGCTCACCCCGCCCCTCTCTTCCGTGGGGCGTGTCTGCCTTGGATTCTGTATATGGTTCGGAGGTGGTCTAATTCAAATAGCTAGCTATCTACATAGAAACCGGCTGCAAATTGAAACAGCTCGCTGGCTGACACAGTTTCAGACTCAGACAGCCCATAAAAAACTGGTTGTGTGTTTTCTTTTTAGCTTTTCTGAGCTGGCATACACGCCAGAAACCTAACTAAATGCAAAAAAAAAAAAGGCTAAAAAGGTGAAAATTTCATCCGATGTCCCTTTAAGGTCATCACTGGTTCTTACATGCCTTGTGATTTAAAGGGATAATTCACCTAAAAATGAAAATGCAGTCATCATTTACTCACCTCATGTAGTTCCAAACCTGTATGACTTCATTTCTTCTGCATAACACAAAAGAGACTTTCACAAGTGGACAAAAACAGTTGAAACATTCTCCAAAATACCTTATTTTATGTTCCACTGAAGAACGAAATCATACACATTTGGAACAACATGAGGGTGAGTAAATTATGCCAGAATTTGTATATATATATATAAACCAGTGCTAATAGGTCTGTCTCAATATAAAACTACAGAAAGCCACTGAAGTCAGAAATTTTATAAAAGACCGAGACGGCACCAAAGATTATGTTCTGGTCATGTTAAGTCAAGGCACTAAGTGACTAATCCACTGGGTCAGACCTACCCAGCAGGCTAATAATGTCAGTATGAACGTCAGCTCTCTGTGTGGCCAGAAACAGAGCTGAACTTCTCTATTATCCTTAAAACAACCTTCATCTCCTCGAACACAAAGGACTCAGAACATCCTTAGACATTTCTGGGTGATGCTGTTTCACTCCTGCAGCACTGGAAAAAAGGAAAGCCTGCAGCCCGAATTACCCTGCAGTCGTGTTCCGGCGATGCTTTGTGTCAGAGGGCCTGTCGTCTAATTTCCCTGTCACTTTTCATATATTCTGCTCCGCTCCACAGCTGCCGAGCCACTGCATTGAGATTCAGCCTCAAACACAGAGCATGAAAGGGGCAGGCCGCAGCGCTCCCACTGCTACAGCACACACCCTAGAGCTTTAACATAACACACAACTGTTACATATCGCTTCTAATTAGTCAGCGTTTTATACACATGGTGCAGATTAAAGGGGATTCGCTTGCATAATGACAGTAAGCGGGGACGAGAGATAAGCAGGTGAATATACATATCTGCTTCATATATGTCAGCTTATTTGTGCTAATGAGTCTCATTAGCTAAAACAGTTAGAACTGGTTCATGGTTTTAGTGGATAGAAAATGTGACTTAAGGACTTTGCATACTTGTACTATGCACTTAAGTGTGTACTTTGTTAGTAATAGGTAAATGTGTGTAGTAGGACTGTGGCTAAATTAGCATAATAGCACACTACTTTTGTAAGGCAGAAATAGTAAGAGAAGTATGCTATACCAAATTCAACCTGTGGCAATATTAGGACATGGCATAAAATTGCATTTATATCATAAACCTCCATATTTTAGCTTGTGTATGTTAGCAGCTTATATTTTAAATGTATGCTTCATATATGTAAACAGCACAGCATAAGGAAGTACATGAAGTAAACCATGAAATGCCAAAATATGTTACAAAATGTATTTCAAGGGACAATATATTTCCAAACATAAAATACATTGAGTAAATGCAAAATGTATTTTTACAAATACATATTTTTGACAATATAAACATATTTAGATCGATATATAAAATATTCAAAAGTTTGAGGTCAGCAAGACCTTTTTATTATTATTTTTTATTGAATAAAATATACATATTGGCAATTTAGAGTTTCAGAATTTTCTGAGTTTGTGGATTTTTTTACTTTCTTATTTTGTTTAGC
The DNA here is from genome assembly GCF_001515645.1 of Sinocyclocheilus grahami. Lineage (NCBI taxonomy): Eukaryota > Metazoa > Chordata > Actinopteri > Cypriniformes > Cyprinidae > Sinocyclocheilus > Sinocyclocheilus grahami. The sequence goes on along the minus strand of NW_015505297.1, from coordinate 1,664,649 downwards.
TAAACTACAGTTTATAATCTTAAAATTCATTAATTAACTTTTAGCTTCATAATTGCATTCTGATCACAACAGAAAAAGACAATCAACACAAACTGCTCCTCTTTTCTGCGCAAAGGATTGTGGGCAAAATTAGCAAACATAAAACATGCACATATGCAGGAACTCAAGAAACATATCATTTGGACAACTATCATATTTTAGTGTATTGTGATTTGGGATGCTCTAATTCTTATCTTTATGGTTTAATACTGATAGTATGTGAATTACGACACAGCACTTTAGCAAACAAAACTAGCAGTGGTTATTCATATTTAAATGAGCAGAACTCTGTAGCCAAACTCTGGCCCCAGCATTCTAATTAAAAGCCTCACTCAATTAAAAGCTTGACTGACACTATCTCTCAGCTTCTATTGTATGCATACTTCTTAGCTTTCTGCACAACCCCATTGCCAAACGATGCCACGGTTCTCTTATGTTGACAGATCCGCTGCTAATGAAGCTGTTTACTTTAGTTAGTATCTGGAATACCTAATGAGCCATTATGAGTTAACTGACTGGGCTGAGAAGCATTTATTTTGGGGTCTAAAGTCAGCCCGCATTAGAGCAATCCAATGAGAAATTACTTTTTTAAAACCTAATTTTAAATATCAAATGATTTTTTTCTTACAGCTCTCTCCTCACTGGCTTTTCAGAAAATAAACCCATTATTTTGGTGAAAAACGTAGTTATTCATTTCTAAAGGTTTCTATAATTCATGGTGACTTTACATATCTGTGCACGATTCTTGCATGTGATTTCATGTTGTAATTATTTTCCACTCTCATATAAGAGAGCAAGAGTCTATAGATATGTGAAGGACTGTCAAGAGGATGAAGATGCTAAAATAGAGCATGACCAGAGGAGCTGGACTTGTATAAATCAGAGTCTGTTTCTGCAGATAAGGTTCTCCCAGACAGTCAAGCTCAGGAGATGAAGCTGCTTCTTCACTGGATCATCAAACAAACCACAGAGGCTGAGAGTGCTCAAGCAAAAATAGAGCACTTTGAATCAGAATTCTGCCCTCTGTGTGTCAGCATTTGCAAAACCATGGTTTGGAAGGCCAAAGAAACAGCATGGTCAGTCTACTTATTGAACAGTGCGACATATTTTACTTACTGCGCATACTAGAATAGAATAAAATACAATAGAATCTGTATAACTTGACATGTTTAAATTCTTAAAACATGCTGGTCTTATTATGACTTAACTATTTTTAAAAAATAAATGATAATTTATTGATGCATAATTCATGATAAATAAATTTCATATAAATAAATATTATAAATAAATAATTAGAATATTATTAAAATAATAGTTTATTTAAAAACATATAATTTGCTAATTTAGTATTATAATATATTTATTATAAAATATGTATTTATTCATATATGTAATTTATAATTCATATATTCATAATACATTTTAATATATATATATATATATATATATATATATATCATTTCTTTATTTAGTATTATAATATGTTTTATTATA
>NW_015505297.1:1654157-1659639 GCF_001515645.1 Sinocyclocheilus grahami | reverse complement strand
ATATATATATATATATATAAATTATTATTATTTTATTTTTATTTATTTTTTAATTAGTATATGTGAACAAGTGGCTCAAAATGTCCTGGAAGCAGGATAAAATACAATTGGATTTTTTATTTTTTTTTACAGTGCATGTGGGGATGCACATGAGGAATAGAATTTCTACAGATCTAAAGCACTAAAAAGCACCATAAAAGTAGTACATTTGGCTTTTGTTCAATATACTAGTTCTTCTGAAGCCATATGATGCTTTATGAACAATTCATCTGAAAAATGTTATTTTTATTTATTTTTTGGGGAAAAATTATAGATACTGACAATTTTGCCTGTAGATGTCAAATCCATTTGCGCTTTCCCGTATAATATCCAAACTTGCCGCTTCAAGGTGCAATACATTGGATTTAAAGGGGACATCGGATGTCCATTTTCAAGTTGGTATGATTCTTTATGGCCTTCATGAAATGTCTGTAACATACTTTGGTTAAAATTTCTCAATGGTCATGTAAAACAACACCCTTTCTACCTTGTCAAAAACAGCCCTGTTCACAGTGACTCATTTAGGTGCATGTCTCTTTAAATGATAATGAGTTACTGCTCACCCCGCCCCTCTCTTCCGTGGGGCGTGTCTGCCTTGGATTCTGTATATGGTTCGGAGGTGGTCTAATTCAAATAGCTAGCTATCTACATAGAAACCGGCTGCAAATTGAAACAGCTCGCTGGCTGACACAGTTTCAGACTCAGACAGCCCATAAAAAACTGGTTGTGTGTTTTCTTTTTAGCTTTTCTGAGCTGGCATACACGCCAGAAACCTAACTAAATGCAAAAAAAAAAAAGGCTAAAAAGGTGAAAATTTCATCCGATGTCCCTTTAAGGTCATCACTGGTTCTTACATGCCTTGTGATTTAAAGGGATAATTCACCTAAAAATGAAAATGCAGTCATCATTTACTCACCTCATGTAGTTCCAAACCTGTATGACTTCATTTCTTCTGCATAACACAAAAGAGACTTTCACAAGTGGACAAAAACAGTTGAAACATTCTCCAAAATACCTTATTTTATGTTCCACTGAAGAACGAAATCATACACATTTGGAACAACATGAGGGTGAGTAAATTATGCCAGAATTTGTATATATATATATAAACCAGTGCTAATAGGTCTGTCTCAATATAAAACTACAGAAAGCCACTGAAGTCAGAAATTTTATAAAAGACCGAGACGGCACCAAAGATTATGTTCTGGTCATGTTAAGTCAAGGCACTAAGTGACTAATCCACTGGGTCAGACCTACCCAGCAGGCTAATAATGTCAGTATGAACGTCAGCTCTCTGTGTGGCCAGAAACAGAGCTGAACTTCTCTATTATCCTTAAAACAACCTTCATCTCCTCGAACACAAAGGACTCAGAACATCCTTAGACATTTCTGGGTGATGCTGTTTCACTCCTGCAGCACTGGAAAAAAGGAAAGCCTGCAGCCCGAATTACCCTGCAGTCGTGTTCCGGCGATGCTTTGTGTCAGAGGGCCTGTCGTCTAATTTCCCTGTCACTTTTCATATATTCTGCTCCGCTCCACAGCTGCCGAGCCCCTGCATTGAGATTCAGCCTCAAACACAGAGCATGAAAGGGGCAGGCCGCAGCGCTCCCACTGCTACAGCACACACCCTAGAGCTTTAACATAACACACAACTGTTACATATCGCTTCTAATTAGTCAGCGTTTTATACACATGGTGCAGATTAAAGGGGATTCGCTTGCATAATGACAGTAAGCGGGGACGAGAGATAAGCAGGTGAATATACATATCTGCTTCATATATGTCAGCTTATTTGTGCTAATGAGTCTCATTGGCTAAAACAGTTAGAACTGGTTCATGGTTTTAGTGGATAGAAAATGTGACTTAAGGAATTTGCATACTTGTACTATGCACTTAAGTGTGTACTTTGTTAGTAATAGGTAAATGTGTGTAGTAGGACTGTGGCTAAATTAGCATAATAGCACACTACTTTTGTAAGGCAGAAATAGTAAGAGAAGTATGCTATACCAAATTCAACCTGTGGCAATATTAGGACATGGCATAAAATTGCATTTATATCATAAACCTCCATATTTTAGCTTGTGTATGTTAGCAGCTTATATTTTAAATGTATGCTTCATATATGTAAACAGCACAGCATAAGGAAGTACATGAAGTAAACCATGAAATGCCAAAATATGTTACAAAATGTATTTCAAGGGACAATATATTTCCAAACATAAAATACATTGAGTAAATGCAAAATGTATTTTTACAAATACATATTTTTGACAATATAAACATATTTAGATCGATATATAAAATATTCAAAAGTTTGAGGTCAGCAAGACCTTTTTATTATTATTTTTTATTGAATAAAATATACATATTGGCAATTTAGAGTTTCAGAATTTTCTGAGTTTGTGGATTTTTTTACTTTCTTATTTTGTTTAGCTAAACTACAGTTTATAATCTTAAAATTCATTAATTAACTTTTAGCTTCATAATTGCATTCTGATCACAACAGAAAAAGACAATCAACACAAACTACTCCTCTTTTCTGTGCAAAGGATTGTGGGCAAAATTAGCAAACATAAAGCATGCACATATGCAGGAACTCAAGAAACATATCATTTGGACAACTATCATATTTTAGTGTATTGTGATTTGGGATGCTCTAATTCTTATCTTTATGGTTTAATACTGATAGTATGTGAATTACGACACAGCACTTTAGCAAACAAAACTAGCAGTGGTTATTCATATTTAAATGAGCAGAACTCTGTAGCCAAACTCTGGCCCCAGCATTCTAATTAAAAGCCTCACTCAATTAAAAGCTTGACTGACACTATCTCTCAGCTTCTATTGTATGCATACTTCTTAGCTTTCTGCACAACCCCATTGCCAAACGATGCCACGGTTCTCTTATGTTGACAGATCCGCTGCTAATGAAGCTGTTTACTTTAGTTAGTATCTGGAATACCTAATGAGCCATTATGAGTTAACTGACTGGGCTGAGAAGCATTTATTTTGGGGTCTAAAGTCAGCCCGCATTAGAGCAATCCAATGAGAAATTACTTTTTTAAAACCTAATTTTAAATATCAAATGATTTTTTTCTTACAGCTCTCTCCTCACTGGCTTTTCAGAAAATAAACCCATTATTTTGGTGAAAAACGTAGTTATTCATTTCTAAAGGTTTCTATAATTCATGGTGACTTTACATATCTGTGCACGATTCTTGCATGTGATTTCATGTTGTAATTATTTTCCACTCTCATATAAGAGAGCAAGAGTCTATAGATATGTGAAGGACTGTCAAGAGGATGAAGATGCTAAAATAGAGCATGACCAGAGGAGCTGGACTTGTATAAATCAGAGTCTGTTTCTGCAGATAAGGTTCTCCCAGACAGTCAAGCTCAGGAGATGAAGCTGCTTCTTCACTGGATCATCAAACAAACCACAGAGGCTGAGAGTGCTCAAGCAAAAATAGAGCACTTTGAATCAGAATTCTGCCCTCTGTGTGTCAGCATTTGCAAAACCATGGTTTGGAAGGCCAAAGAAACAGCATGGTCAGTCTACTTATTGAACAGTGCGACATATTTTACTTACTGCGCATACTAGAATAGAATAAAATACAATAGAATCTGTATAACTTGACATGTTTAAATTCTTAAAACATGCTGGTCTTATTATGACTTAACTATTTTTAAAAAATAAATGATAATTTATTGATGCATAATTCATGATAAATAAATTTCATATAAATAAATATTATAAATAAATAATTAGAATATTATTAAAATAATAGTTTATTTAAAAACATATAATTTGCTAATTTAGTATTATAATATATTTATTATAAAATATGTATTTATTCATATATGTAATTTATAATTCATATATTCATAATACATTTTAATATATATATATATATATATATCATTTCTTAATTTAGTATTATAATATGATTTATTATAACTTATATATTTATTCATATAAATCCAGACATATGATATGATTTATTGTGTGTTGAGGTAAAAAAGGCTACTTGGGAATCTGAAAATTTTTTAGCCTACAAACAAGACATAAAACGCATAGCCAAGTGGTGCTGAGGTGAGCTGAGCCTCCTGAAGGCCAGATCCATTACTGCTGCTGACTGCAGACCGAATGTGCTGTTACTATGGTGACACTATGGTGACTATGATGGGCATATGTGTGAATCAGACATTAAAGGACAAATGTAGGAATGTAATAACATGTATTACCATGAATTGAAGAACCATGCACAATAAGACCAGAAACATGAATTTTAAAGTAAATATGGTCCATTTTGATGATTGCAGCAAATAATTCATGACTGCTTCATCAGGCCACTGACTATTTGTGTGGAGAAAAATATTCTAGATCTGGAGCGCATGCAGGAGTATCAGCCTCAATTAAGACCAATGCGGGCTGTGTATCCATTTATAGTACCAAAGATCCTCTGCTTCACAGGCTCCAGGGTGCCCTCCAAAATTAATAATGTCAAGGCAGGAAACACAGGACCGGGAGGCAAGGGGTTCCTGTAATTGGTCAACATGCAAGTTAATAATGTTCAATAGTCATAAGTTTTGTGCCAAACCCTAGTGAGCTACATAAGCATAATTCTTAAGGCATTCTAAGGTCTTAAGATACCTTATTTTGGCTGAATCCTTAGGGCAGCATTGCAACATGAAGCAGAATAAATGTTTTTATGGGATTGATTAGAAAGTATAATATATTATAATAAAAATATATAACATAATTCACATACATTTATATACATAAAAAGACATAATTTATAATTCATAATAAATTATAATTTATTCAAAGTATTATAATAGAATTTATTATAAAGTAAAATGATTCAAAAATACAATAATAAAAATATAAAATGATAAATTTATACATAATTTATAATTAAACAGAGTATAATTAATTCAAAGTATCATAATAGGATTAATTGTAAAGTATAATATAAATACAACATATAAAAAGTAAATATATAAAATATAATAAAATCTACATCATTTATAATTCAATATAAAATATATTTTATTCAAAGTCTTATAATAGGATTTATTATAAAATATAATAAATAATATAAAAAACATTAAATAAAAAAAAATAAAAAACAGAATTTAGAATTAATTATATAATTTATTTAAAGTATTATAATAGTTTTTTTTTATCATAAAGTATAAAATAAAAATATAAAAATATCACTATATGATAAAAATTATGCATAATTTATAAATAAATATAAAACATAAAAATAAAATATAATTTATTCAAAATATTATAGATAATTTAAATTTCAATATCAAATATAACGTATTCAAAGTATTATAATAGGATGTATTAAATCAAAAATCTAAAATACATATCATAATAAAATACATAATTTAGAATTCATATAATTTTTTCAAAGTACTATAATAGGAT
>NW_015505297.1:1647014-1652515 GCF_001515645.1 Sinocyclocheilus grahami | reverse complement strand
GTGTGTGAGTGTGTGCGTGTGTGCGTGTGTGTGTGTGAACTGTACTGACCTACAGGTGGCAGAAAACAGGAAATTGACTCTGGACAGGATATACTCACTGCTTCATGATCTGAATCTCTAAACTCCATCTGCCCTTATTCTTGGTGCTGAGCTCCTGCCGGGCACTGTTTGATAGCGATCTGAACACTGCCCTCCTGCACACACACACACACACACACACACACACAGATATACCAACACATGTTAAGAAACATCAGAGACAAAAGCCAAATTCATAGTTAAAAACAGTAACAGTAACAGAAATTTGGTGGCATCAGATGGTAATACCACGGTATTCTGATGTATAGCAGCCACAAAAAATGGTAAAGTGGAAATGATCCACTAGTATTTCACAACATCTCACAATACATTTAATCTTCATTTTCAGCAGATGATCTATTGTTTAAACATTAGCAAACTGCTTTTTGTCAAACGTTTTGCTTGCAAAGTTTGTTTGTGGCTCTCTCTTTGCAATAAATGACAATTTAATAATAATAATAACAATACATTTTATTTACAATGCAACCTGCTTATACTCAAAACGCTCAAACAAATGACACTTTAATAATAATAATAATACTTTTTTCACAATGCAACTTGCTTATACTAAATACATAAAAACAAGCAAAATAATACAATGAAATTATTTTTTTTTAAATACTAAAAAGGTATTTTAGGTGATTTCTTTTGAATCGATATATATATATATACATAGATAGATTTTATACAAATTTTTATACAATATAGCTGGTTCTACTGAATATCTGTGTGAGCTGAATTTCCTGTACATGCAGATGAGATGCACAGGCTTGCTGCCTATGTAGAGTTCAAAAGTGGCCACTTATAGAGTTCCATTTCAGTTAGGAAGCTGCCCTAGAGGTCATGTTGTCTACTGTATCTAGAACAGTTTACTAGCCTTTGGAACACAGCCATAATGCATGGGTGGAGAGTTTTTGCTGTGCCTCCCTTTACTCCAGCAAGCTACCACAGTAGCCACTGGCAGTGCAATGGAATTGTGGGAATTGTAGGCAGACTCACCCTCTATTTACATTTAATTAGATCAGCGAATGGAAAGAGGACCTGCAGGCTCTTATCTCAAATCCATCCAAGCCTCCGCTGATCTCTAGAGGTCAGGTTCATGCCTCTGAGTGATAATGCTGATAGTAATTACCGTGATTATCATCAGAATTACTGCGGCTCTCATAGATGGCTGACTCCGGGGCTGTTATATTATTAACCTCTGTGCTTAAGCATGTCATTTGCCCATAGCTTGTTAGATAGTGACTCACCACTAGTCCTAAATGTCCTGACGTGCGTACAACCAGCCTGGTGAATCAAATCGTATCAGATAATTATGGAACCATGTTCTAATTGTCCTCCATAGCGGAATCAATGCTAATACTAGACCAAATCATCAAATTTAGTAGCGCATTGAGAGGACGTGAACAAATATTCCAGTTTGGGACCAAATGTACTGTAAAAGATTAAAAATCAGCCAAATGTAAACCCAAATGACCATTACTTTGAATATTAGGTTGGATGTCTGTGTTCAACTCAATGCCTGTGGTGGTTATGGTGCAGGAAGAGCTCATAATCATCTCTGGCTCTAGCCTGCATTTATAATTTATGTCGGGGTCATTCCAAGGCCTGATGTTCACTTGTCACTGCTTTGTGATGCTCTTTAAGTAATTGCTCACATCCTCTCACAGCTAAATGGATGGGATCAGGAGTTAATTGCTCTGAATTTTAAGCAGCCTGTCAAACTAGATGAATGGGAAAGAGAACGAGAAAGGGACATTTGGAAAAAAAGGGGTAAAGTCCATAACTTGTAGTTCAGAGTTGTCATCATAATTCTAGCTTTGAAACAGATCATTGTCAATGTCACAAACTCTGGGCTGTTATATCCTTTGTGTTTTTATTCAATTGCCTTTAAAATTCATAATTTCATTAGAAAATGCATTACATATCACTAAAAACATACAAAAAATAGTTTAAGTTCTTTGTGATTTCTTCTGCAGCAACATAAGTTGTTGCTATGAGGTTACTAAGGTGTTTAGAGGGTTTTAACATGTTGCTATGCAGTTGCTAGGGTGATCTGAATGTTTTTGTAAAGAAGAGTATAACTCACAGGTTTATTATAACCAATGTTTTGCCAGCAAGCCTTTGTCAAGGAATTTTTCATCATGTTTCTATGTATTTGCTAGGGTGTTGCTAAGATGTTCAGAGTGGTTTTAGCATTTAGGGTTTAGCTGGTTGCCAAAGTGTTAATATGTGCACAGCAGGGTGTTGTTATGTGGTTCATAAAGCATTCTGAGTGGGGGTTTTTTTCAGTATGTTGTTCGGAATCAATGCTAATACTAGACCAAATCATCAAATTTAGTAGCGCATTGAGAGGACGTGAACAAATATTCCAGTTTGGGACCAAATGTACTGTAAAAGATTAAAAATCAGCCAAATGTAAACCCAAATGACCATTACTTTGAATATTAGGTTGGATGTCTGTGTTCAACTCAATGCCTGTGGTGGTTATGGTGCAGGAAGAGCTCATAATCATCTCTGGCTCTAGCCTGCATTTATAATTTATGTCGGGGTCATTCCAAGGCCTGATGTTCACTTGTCACTGCTTTGTGATGCTCTTTAAGTAATTGCTCACATCCTCTCACAGCTAAATGGATGGGATCAGGAGTTAATTGCTCTGAATTTTAAGCAGCCCCCCTTCCTGTCAAACTAGATGAATGGGAAAGAGAACGAGAAAGGGACATTTGGAAAAAAGGGGTAAAGTCCATAACTTGTAGTTCAGAGTTGTCATCATAATTCTAGCTTTGAAACAGATCATTGTCAATGTCACAAACTCTGGGCTGTTATATCCTTTGTGTTTTTATTCAATTGCCTTTAAAATTCATAATTTCATTAGAAAATGCATTACATATCACTAAAAACATACAAAAAATAGTTTAAGTTCTTTGTGATTTCTTCTGCAGCAACATAAGTTGTTGCTATGAGGTTACTAAGGTGTTTAGAGGGTTTTAACATGTTGCTATGCAGTTGCTAGGGTGATCTGAATGTTTTTGTAAAGAAGAGTATAACTCACAGGTTTATTATAACCAATGTTTTGCCAGCAAGCCTTTGTCAAGGAATTTTTCATCATGTTTCTATGTATTTGCTAGGGTGTTGCTAAGATGTTCAGAGTGGTTTTAGCATTTAGGGTTTAGCTGGTTGCCAAAGTGTTAATATGTGCACAGCAGGGTGTTGTTATGTGGTTCATAAAGCATTCTGAGTGGGGTTTTTTTTCAGTATGTTGTTATGTGGTTGCTAGAGTGTTCTGGATGATTGCCAGGGTGTTGCTATGTGGTTACCAAGGTGCTCTGAGTGGATGTCAGGGCATTGCTATGTTGTTACTTAAGTATATTGCTGTGTGGTTGCTAGGGTGTTCTGAGTGATTGCCAGGATGTTGCTATGTGGTTGTTAAGGTGTTCTAAATGTTTTTAACAGGTTGCTATGCAGTTCCATGGGTTTTCTGGATGGTTACCAGGGTGTTAGGAAGTTCTAAGAAGTTCTGATTGGCTTTATCATATTGCATTCTGAGTGTTTTTTTGTATGTTGCTGTGTAGTTGCTAAGTTGCTCTGAGTGGTTTTAGCATGTTGCTATGCAGTTGCTAGGGTGTTCTGGGTGATTGCAAGGGTATTGCTATGTGGTTGCTAAGATGTTCTTTGTGGTTGTCCGGGTGTTGCTATGTGATTGCTAAAGTATTCTGATGGTTTTTCAGCATGTTTCTATGTGGTTATCAAAGTGTTGCTATACGATTACTGGTTTTCCGGGGTGTTCATGAGTTGCTGGTAAGTGATTGCTAAGGTGATCTGGCCTAAAATATAAAAACATATCGTCCATAACGCAACGCCTCCCCTCATAAAGTCACAAATAAAGGTATAAAATACATCTGAAATGCTGCTCTGGGTGAAAATAACAAGGATAGGCTAATTTTAGAGCAAAAGTGTCGGTGTCAAACATGAATATACATATCTATATATATACGCACACGCCAAGCACGGCTGTAATGAAATGCCTTCAGAGACAGGCATCCCCTGAGGTGAATATTTATGGAATAAATCAGGCTGGGCTCTTTAGAGGGACACTAATGAAAGCTCTCACTCTCCTCACACCCGCAGCCCTGGCGGTTCAGCAGCTCGATCCATCATTCCTGCGTGTGGGGGGAGAGACAGCTGCAGAGGAGGGGGTTGGTCCTGTGATGGAGGGGTCAGTGCTGTTGTGAGGGGTTTCTGAGTTTACCCTGCTTGTTTAAAGGGCCACGGTGACGTAAAACGGTAAGGAAGTGGAGTGCTGCGAGGTGCAGGTCGAGGGGGGTGGCACTTTAGCTCCCCGGAGATGGAGGCACAGGAGAGTTAATGAAGGAATTGACACACACTGCACATTCCCCGCACCCCACCTTCATTCGTTCACACACAAACCATCTGTAGCACAGTGGATCAGAATACAGTGCATGAAATCTTTTTCTGATTAAAGTTGCTTCTTCAGGAAAATTAATTTTAATTAATATTAAAGATGAACCGTAATGAAAAGGTTCTGTTTTCTAGAAAAAAAATTTAAATTCAAGGCTGTTTTAATTTTAAAATTTGTTTTAAAGGCATTTTATGCAGTCAGGCAAATGTAGTCATTCATTTTGTAAATAAATAAATGCCTAAATGTTCGTCTTTGTAATCTATTCTAATTGTAATCTATAATATGCAAGCTCATAAAAGCTCATATTAAGCTCAACATCTAGCTACTGGGGTGCCTCAGGGCTCAGTTCTTGGACCACTTCTCTTCTCTGTCTACATGGCAACACTAGGTTCTGTCATTCAGAAACATGGCTTTTCATATCACTGCTCTGCTGATGACACTTAACTCTACCTCTCATTCCATCCTAATGATCTGACGATAGCTGCTCGCGTCTCAGCATGTTTAACAGACATTTCTTGTTGGATGACGGACCATCACCTTCAACTCAACCTGGCTAAGACAGAACTGCTTGTGGTTTCAACAAACCCATCACTTTATCAAAATTTCAACATCCAGTTAGGCTCATCAACCATAACTCCTTCAAAAACAGCTAGAAATCTTGGAGTTGTGATCGATGATAAGCTGAATTTCTCAGACCACATTGCTAAAACTGCCCGGTCCTGCAGATTTGCTTTATACAACATTAGGAAGATCAGGCCCTTTCTTTCAGAACATGCAACACGACTCCTTGTTCAAGCTGTTGTTCTATCCAGGCTGGACTATTGCAGTGCTCTCTTGGCAGGTTTTTCAGCCACTTCTATCAAACCTCTACAATTAATTCAAAATGCAGCTGCAAGATTAATCTTTAATGAGCTGAAAAGAACGCACGTCACTGTCACGAATTCAGTCCATGGACTTCTGTTTATTCACCACCAGAGGTCACCCTTTCCATTTCATTGACTCT
>NW_015505297.1:1639181-1646774 GCF_001515645.1 Sinocyclocheilus grahami | reverse complement strand
AACAAGGATCCAGCAGCTTTTCTGAGGAGCATTGGCCAGGTATGGACACCGCAAGAATTTTGTTAGCCCTTAAACAGGGTCCACGATCACTGGAGAACTATATCCGAGAGTATTTAGCCATCGCTCACTATTCTGAGTTACCGGACTGTTTATTGATAGAGTTTTTCTGCGATGGCATAAATCAACCTCTGAGGGCTAAGCTTAGGCGCGAGGGTCCACGTTCATCACTCGCTCAGTTCATGGATTATGCTTTGTTGACTGTCGGATCTGTATTTACTGTGGGTGTTGCGGAGGAAGAACGCGATGCAATGTGTGTGACTGAAGTGGTGGCTGTACCAGAGCACGCTCACAAAATGGCGGCAGCAGCGGAGCCTGATCGCAAGATGGCGGCCACACCAGAGCACGCTCACAAAATGGTGGCGACAGCTGAGCACACTCACAAGATGGCGGACACAACCAAATCTGTCTAGTCACAGCTGTTCTTCCTGAGTTCAGTCAAGCCACAGCTAATCTTCCCGAGTCAAGTCTAGTCACAGTTGATCTTCCCGAGTCAAGTCTAGTCACAGTTGATCTTCCCGAGTCAAGTCTAGTCACAGTTGATCTTCCCGAGTCAAGTCTAGTCACAGTTGATCTTCCCGAGTCAAGTCTAGTCACAGTTGATCTTCCCGAGTCAAGTCTAGTCACAGTTGATCTTCCCGAGTCAAGTCTAGTCACAGTTGATCTTCCCGAGTCAAGTCTAGTCACAGTTGATCTTCCCGAGTCAAGTCTAGTCACAGTTGATCTTCCCGAGTCAAGTCTAGTCACAGTTGATCTTCCCGAGTCAAGTCTAGTCACAGTTGATCTTCCCGAGTCAAGTCTAGTCACAGTTGATCTTCCCGAGTCAAGTCTAGTCACAGTTGATCTTCCCGAGTCAAGTCTAGTCACAGTTGATCGCACCCCGGACTACATTTCCCATCATTCTTTGCACAGTTTACACACTGCCCTGATTGCACTCATTGCACACAGCTGTTTCTAATTATCTCATTCACTATATAACACCCACTCTAACCACATTTCTCGGCTGAGTATTGTTTAGCCTGCACCCCTTTCCGAGTCTCCCTTGTTTTGCCTTGCCTTGCCTGTTTTTGATCTTTGCCTGTTTCCTTGGATTTCTCCCTCTCGTCTCGCCCCTTTGATTCTGTCTGCTGATCGGTGACCTACGCTAGCCCTAGGACTATTCTTGTGTTTTGCCCGCCATATACCTGTTTGCCATTGTTTTGACCCTGCCTGTGTACCACGTCTCTTTAATAAAGCCTGCAGATGGATCCACACGTCTCACGTCTCGTCAGCCCCGTTACAGTCACACCTCTGTTCATCAATTTGCACTGGCTGCTCGCATAAAATTCAAAGCATTAATGTTTGTAATAATATAATGCGTTGAACCACTATATAATGCTATTATAAGCCGGTCCACGAGAATATTTTCCAAACGTAACCGGTCCGTGGTGTAAAAAAGATTGGAGACCCCTGTGCTAAATGACTAAATGTAAATGTAAATAAATATCATTAAAATACAATTATTAAACTAATACAGTTGTGCATATGTGTGTGTATTCAATATATTACAGTATAATATTATTGAATATAAAATATGTAAATATATTGAAAATGTCATTTTTGGCAGGCAAAGAAATCTATGCATTTCTTTTATTTAGGCAATAAATGAAAAAATATATCTTTTTAATCAATTTCATAAATAAAATAAAAATTTAACTGCATATTTATTTATAAATGCAAATATTGACATATGAAAATATTTAAACGGGAGTTGTAATTTAGGAATTTAGGAAACAAACAAATAAAAAAAATGTTTGTCTTTGTACTCAATTTCATAAATATAATTGAAAAAAATACTGACATGAAAATATGTAAACAAGCATTTTAGGCAGGCAAATAAATATATAAATGCATAAATAAATGAATAAATGATTGATTGATATCATAAAAATATATATATTCCTGATATTCCACTAATTACACTTATGTTGTTTTCTTCCCTTAAAAATATTAGAAATATTAGATTAATCACAAATATATATATATATATGGTAAAATGGTTTGCCATTTTTTCAACTAACCAACCAATTTACAAATAACTATACAGCAGCAGCAGCAGAAACAGCAGCAGTAGCCTCTAGGGAGGGTGTTTAGATGGGGGTACAGCAGGGCTCTGAGGGTAGAAGAGAAGCAGATGGATAGAGAAAGAGGAGGAGAACGGCCTGTACTGGAATTGAGCCATTGCTGAGATGTCAATTTACCTTCTGCATGAGAGAGACCCATTCCTGTGCCAGCACACCTGGGACAGCACAACTGAGTGCACCAGGGCAGATCTAGAAATAGATCTAACTGATATGGCTTCATGACTTCTGAATGCTCTTGAGATCACCTTATGGCACAGGAACCTCCTTAAGGAGTGTGAAAAATTGGGATACGACAAGCAAATCTTGGAATATAGAGTTCACATCCTTGCATAATCCCACTTTAAACAACGGGATGAATGATTACTAATACAGTGACAGATAAAGATCCGTATAGGAAAGCATGGGCACTGTGATACAGAACAGACACAGCCAGAGCTCTAGATAAGAAACCACAACACTGAAAGGCTTTTTTCGCTACAAAAACATTGAAAGAACACTTCCATATGGGCTGCCCCCTGCACCAATATAGGTCACTGTGTCCTTACTTAAAGTGCAGTGGCCAGGGACCAGGGATCAGGGGTACTAGCAGAACAAACGAGAGCCACAGGAACGTGGCATGGCTGAGTGAAGCCGAGGAAAGGAGAGGAGGGGTTGTTGAAAAGTCAGGCATGGTTGCGCAGGTGTGACGGTTGGCCCCCTGGCTCTAGCGAGCGGAGTTGATGATAGAGTCTCTCACGCAGGCAGATAGCAGCAGCAGTGGTGTAATGTAACGAAGTAATAATACTTCGTTACAGTATTTAAGTATATTTTGGGAGTATCTGTACTTTACTTGAGTTTTTATATTTCAGTCAACTTTTACTTTTACTCCACTACATTTCCTAATTAAAATGTATACTTTTACTCCGATACATTTCCCCGAAGCATATTCGTTACTTACTACAAAATAGTCAGAAGAACATGGACTGCAGGAAAGCAGGTTTGACGAATCAGTGGTCTGGCGTTTGCAAGTTAGGCTACGTTCACACGAAGCCAGAGCTTTCCCGATCCGATCTTTTTTCCCCCTCGTCTCAAGAAATATCTGCGTCCACACGAAACCACAAAACCGACACAAAACGATGTAGTATACATGTCAGACCAGTATGTGGCGCTGTAATTCTGCCAGAGATACACTAAACCTTGCGCGCGGTATACAAACGAGCATGGAACAATACATTTATTAATCTGTGTTAATGTTAGTTAATAAAAAGACAATCGTTCAGTGTTTGTTCATGTTTTTGTTGCTGTTACGTGACGTAGCGGTGTCTGACATGGGGCGAGATGTGGGCTGATGACGTCTTCGTTTCAGAAAATATACGGATTCGCTGTCCACGTGAAAATGCAAGGGCGGCGTTTTCAGATTTATCCACTCTGGGACCCAGTTAAAAAAAAATATCGGTTTCACTCTCCCAAAACGCTGGATCTGTGTGGACGAAATGCCTATACGATACAAAATGTATGCGTATACAGCTAAACGTGTCTCCGTGTGGATGGGGCCTTAAACTCATGCTCATGTGCAAACAAGTGCGCGCACAACCGCGGATTATTCATTTTCCCCTCAAGTCGAGTCTGGGGTGTGTGATACAGCATCGTCTGCGATAATATGGTAAGTGTTGTTGTAAGTAATGATGTGCGAACTGACATTATCAAGTAGGCTATATCATCAAATCACGCACACAGAGTGGAGGCAACGTTGATTTATTAGTCTATTAAAACTCAAAATTCCAGGCATTCTAAATTGTAGACTGCAAAAATGCTTCTGTATGCTTTTTATATTTATATAATTTAATATAGTTAACTTAATCTATATCATGCAAAGAGTACCGTTTTTCTGCAGATATCAGCATTAACTCTTTTAATAATCATTTTATACAAGTTCAGTAAAGCAATAAGTGACTTACATTTTAGACATAATAGTGCTTGTTTTTGCTCAATTTTGCCAACGAAAATAGTTCCAAACAAAGATCACAGCACTGTTTTGCGTCTCTGAGCAATGGACAGTGTTTACTTACTGAATGAATCAGCTTTTTGAACGAATCGGTTGAATAAATGATTCAGTGATTCATTCATTAACACAGTCAAATGATTGTTCCTGAATGAATCAGCCGTTTGACTGAATCTCAATGACTCACTCATTAACAGTCACTTGCTGTCACCTACTGGCGGTTTTAATTTCACATTTCCTCATGTTTTAAATAATTTCAAATATCAGTATTCGACGTTTTATGTTAAAAACAAAACATTATTTATGCATCTGTAACTGCAGTTTAAATGCATCCATGTCCCCTCTGAGATACGTAAACTGTGTAAATACATCTAAATGCTATTTTAGATGCAGATTCCAGAAATGTTTTCTTGAACATTGTATATATATATATTTATTTGCTTCTTTTCCATTTTGCATTTACTTGTACTTTTACTTTCAATACTTAAGTACATTTAAGATTAAAAAAATAATTTTCGTACTTAAGTACAATAAATATCACATACTTTAAGACTTTAACTCAAGTAATATTCTAACGGTGACTTCAACTTCTACCAAAGTCATTTTCTGGTAAGATATCTGTACTTTTACTTGAGTATGTCTTTCAGGTACTTTATACACCACTGAGCAGCATTAAGATCAGCTATTCATCGTGTGCCAACAGCAGGCAGCAACTCACAGACTAGAGCTGATGGAGTTAACACAGGTTTAGTAAATTGGAATCCATTCATGAAAAATGTCCTATTCATATAAAGATTCCTGTTCAGAGCCAGCTTGTTTTTAACAAAACAACATAAAATAATAAAATTAAATAATAAAAAAATTAAATAAATCCACTTATAGAAAAAAAGTCCTATTCAGTGCCATTTTTAATAACAATTATTTTAAAGTAAACTAAAAAAACATAAAATAAAGTAAAATAAATCAAAATAAAATAAAATATTATTTATTGTTTAAAGAAAATTAAAAAAATTATTAATCAATTATAGTTTTACAGTTGCAACATAAACTAGTTGTTAGATTTTTATATTTTCTGAAGTCTGTGCAGTACTCATTGGGGTTAATTAGTGACTCCATCTGTACATTACATCATTACGCCAGTAGTTATTTTTATGAGCGAATCACTGAATCATTCACTCAACCGATTCATTCATGTTCATGTTCATTCAAGTGAGTGAGTCACTGAATCATTCACTCAAAAGATTTGTTCAAAAACATTCACTCTGA
The DNA here is from genome assembly GCF_001515645.1 of Sinocyclocheilus grahami. Taxonomy (NCBI): domain Eukaryota; kingdom Metazoa; phylum Chordata; class Actinopteri; order Cypriniformes; family Cyprinidae; genus Sinocyclocheilus; species Sinocyclocheilus grahami. The sequence goes on along the minus strand of NW_015505297.1, from coordinate 1,641,347 downwards.
AACAAAACAAGTGATACATTCAGCAACAAAACCTTCATAAGTGAGTCATAAAATCATTCACTCCAACTTTGATTTTCAAAAGATTAATTTAGGAATAAAACACCTATAGTTGCTTAGAGATGCACAATGGTTCTTGCTGTGACTTTGCTTGTAATCATTTTTGGTCAATGTAAATTATGAATGTTTTTTATAATACACAACTGCAATATATAATATATTATGATAGAAATTCAGAGAGAGAGAGAGAGAGAGAGAATCTGGTGCACATATCAAAAGAAGAACAGAATGTGTTTCTTGGTTTCTGGAAAGAAGGCGTGTAAATTACAGATGTGCAGTTGAGTTTGACAGCCCTGCCACATATTTAACTGAACGCATCCGGATGGTCAGGTCATGACACCTGTCCCATAAAGCACAGCACTCTCTCAAGAAGGCATGTTACGGCGTCTGTAAATTTTCAGGTGCACAGAGTGAGGCCAGGGGAAAAGCGCAAGGGGTGTGACACGGTCCTGTTTCAAACAAAGAGAAAAATGTGTGCCAGGTGTACACATACACACACTTTGGCAGGATAGTCTTTACCTGTCAAACAACAGGCCGAGACACATATATACACAAAAGGGGGCTGTCCTTCATGTAAATCTGCACCTTTGGCGGAAATTTACAACCTTCTTCTTTTACTGCCGAAGGCTGGCTGACATTGTCTGCTACATGAGGGCACGATGGTTATAAATCATGCGGCACACTCTCTCCTGCTCCTTACACTGCTATGAAAGAAGAAACGAGCAGCAGAGACATGTGGAAAAATGCAGAATCAATAGCAACACAAGAAGCGTGGGAGGAGCATTTAATATGTAAAAAATTATATAATCTGGGATCTAGTACAGTGGTTTTTAACTGGTTTTGCTTCAGAATTTTACCCTGGGCATGAAGTGCTGACCCAAGACATTATCAAAACAGTTTGTCATAAACAGAAATATTCCAAAATTTATTAAAATATCACTGAAAGTTATGTTATTTATTATAAACTATATTATATTCTTAATATATAATACAGAATAAAATAATTAACAAAATTCTATTTTCAGCCAATAATTCACTGCACAAAAAGAATGTTTTGAATGTAGTCTAGCATCAGCTTGTTTGTTAGTTTGTTTGCTTTTGTACTTTGTTCTTGGTTTGAAGACATGTCATGCATTACAATTTTGGCAAAAAAAATTGTAATGCAATTACAGAAGACAAATAATTTTTTTTTTTGGACACACAGGATTTGATGATAATAATAGATGACATGAGAAATGTTATTTCCTCTCTTCTAAAAGTTTGTAATAGTGTTATTTTAGTATCATTGATTTACTACTGTCACATGTTGGTTTCTGTTTATTTCCTGTCTGCCCTTATTTGGTTCAGTTCCTGTTCTCATTTAGTTAATAATCATTCATTAGTTTCCACCTGTGTTGTATTAATCATCTCATTAGCTCCCTTTGTTTGGGTTTTGCTTATAAGTCCTCAGTTCTCCCTTATGCCGAGTTCACACTGCACGATTTTCAAACTTGTTGGATCACTGTTGTTTTCACACTGCGTGATTATCTGGGATAGCATTCAGTTGCTGCTGTGTTCACACTGCTCGATGGATCGGCAACAGGGGGTTTCACATTGCATGACTTCACAATAGGAAGAATCGCCGACAGCTCTGTCTGGTGCAGGGTTGCCAGGTTTTTGCTACAAAACCCGCCCAATTACTACTCAAAACTAGCCTGAAAATAGCCCAATTGCTTTCGAGTGGGTCCCCCAGTAAAAATCGCGTTCTGGGGGTGAAATACTTTCCATAGGTTCTCCTGGTACAATTCACATTCCAGGGCCTAAATATCACGTTATTGGGGTCGCTTCAACCTGCTGACATAAAAAAACAACCGGCGGCATTCGCGGATTTGGCAACACTGGTCCGCAAACTGTTTCATATAACTCCTCCCCGAACTTCCCGCTGCCCTGTATATTGGTCTCTCATTGGCTGTGGGTCATCGCCGATGTGTTTTTCAGTCAGAACTCCTTTCACACAGCGTGATTGTGAATCGCCGACAGCTCCAGATATTTAGCATGCCAAATATTTCACGGGCATCAGCGATTCCCTCAGATTGCGTCTTTGATAATTCACACTGCGTGATTGTCACT
>NW_015505297.1:1616173-1628175 GCF_001515645.1 Sinocyclocheilus grahami | reverse complement strand
TGCATGACTTCACAATAGGAAGAATCGCCGACAGCTCTGTCTGGTGCAGGGTTGCCAGGTTTTTGCTACAAAACCCGCCCAATTACTACTCAAAACTAGCCTGAAAATAGCCCAATTGCTTTCGAGTGGGTCCCCCAGTAAAAATCGCGTTCTGGGGGTGAAATACTTTCCATAGGTTCTCCTGGTACAATTCACATTCCAGGGCCTAAATATCACGTTATTGGGGTCGCTTCAACCTGCTGACATAAAAAAACAACCGGCGGCATTCGCGGATTTGGCAACACTGGTCCGCAAACTGTTTCATATAACTCCTCCCCGAACTTCCCGCTGCCCTGTATATTGGTCTCTCATTGGCTGTGGGTCATCGCCGATGTGTTTTTCAGTCAGAACTCCTTTCACACAGCGTGATTGTGAATCGCCGACAGCTCCAGATATTTAGCATGCCAAATATTTCACGGGCATCAGCGATTCCCTCAGATTGCGTCTTTGATAATTCACACTGCGTGATTGTCACTCGCGTGAACGAGCACCGATTTGCCTCCGATTTCAGGCATTTGTCGGCGATTTCGCAAAACCTGTTGGCGAGTGAAAAATCGGGCTAAAATCGTGCAGTGTGAACTTCGCATTAGTCTTCGTCTGTTCACCGTCATATTTAGTTTGCTCTTAGATGTTTCTGATTTAGCTGTCTCTTGGTTATTCTCTTGATTTAAAGTTGGAATTAAAGATTGTGGGCTGGATTACTCATGCGTCGTGCGCTTGTCTCAGCGCAGAGTAGTGATGCAAAGTCTGATTCATTTCTGCGAACCGGTTGTTTTAGGACAGATCGGCTCATTGAACCGGTTCAAAAAGCTGATTCATCAGTTCCTGATGTCATCAAGCAATAACGTCTCTATGCATTTCTTTCATAACAACTCAGTGTCATGTTGTATCAATGAAAAATTCAAATAAGTCATTTGTGTCAACGCATATTGAAACATTCAAAAATAAAGTTATTTGTGTGAAAGCATATTGTTGATTATTGCCATATAATTCACTTAAGTTATGGTGTTTGTGGTCACAGTTTAATTCGTGGAGCCTCAGATACGACTGACTGAGCAATATTGACTAGCCTACAACTTGGATAAGATTCTTAAAAGTTTCGCGCCTGCAGCACACGTTATAGACATTGATGCACAAACACGGCTATGTTCTACATGTCTACAGTATAAAGAATGAATAAACCAGTCTTATAAACTCCTTGATTTCGCTTAAGCAACTTTAAATATAATATGCATGCACAATAAACTATTGCAAAATGTATTTACATCACTCGACAGAAAGGTTTTTGCCTCTTTTAATAAAATGTAAATTAATAACAGTCATAATAAACAATCATATTTCCAATACGCGCATCAGGCTTGCACAGTATCGTCAACTCACTCATCAGAATCTTCGGTAATCCTCGGCAAACTTCGCCACGGCTCATTCGGTTCTTGTTGAGTCCTCGGTAATCCTCGGCAAACTTCGACAGTTGGTTGAACCGGCTCATTCGGTTCTTTTTGAGTTGGACGTGCTACTTCGGCTGTGCGTCCTGCGTCATCAACCCAGAACTAAAGTTCGATTCAGTTCGATTTGTGAACCGGCTCAACCGCTTACTTCCTGAGAACCGGCTCAAAAGAACGATTCGTTCAAGAACCTAACATCACTAGAGCACAGTACCTGTGACAACTACTTTTTAATATTTTTTTCTGTTTTTTTTTTTATTTTTAGTGTAGGTTTTAGTAATTTTGTTGTGCGTTTTCAGTAGTTTTTGTTTTAATATATATGGCTATTTTATTATTTTTTTTATTATTTTTTCACTTTATTTTTTATCTCAGTTTTAGTTTTAAGTTATTTTATTAAACCAAGTTACTAAATTAAAATAAATTATAATGAGGAATGTTGCATTGGCAGTTAGCTGAGATAAAATATGTTTTTTTACATTTTTAATTCAGTTAACATTTTATTTTATTAAGTTTTAGTTACCTATAATAACCCTGGTTCGTAAGCCTATGTATTTGCTATTTTCCAATTTATGCATAATTAAAATTATAGTTGCAGATAATTAGTTACATTCAATATGGTTTTGTCCTGCTGTCTGCGGCACACCAGTGGAAAAGCACAGATCTAGTACATCCACTCGGTATCCACCAGCGTGGTTGATATGAGGCCGGTAAATCACATTGGAAGCCTTTTAACCTCTCTGTGATCTGGACATTAAAGAAATATTTACAGTGTTTGAGCAATACATCTACTGTAAGAACCCTCACAGGGATTAAGAGCGCGCAAGCAGTATAACAATTCATTCTACAGATGAAGCTAAATGTCATCAATCATAATAGTTTATCCCTCATGTAAAACCAAGTACCACATCTCAGAAACAGAGGCGCTGCCAAATGGTTTCTACAGTAAATGCTTTCTGCACGTTGACACATTTGACAGACGGGTAAAACAAAACAACGGACAAACGAGGAGAAACTGAAACTTTTTTCAACAGGAAATCCTCTCACGGATATTAACTATAAATGGAATGAAATTAGCATTTGAGCAGGATATTAATAATGTTTCCAGAATCATGTCAGTGAGCTAATTGGATAAAACAAGCAGCCAATCATCATCAGCATACAACTGATGTGATTTAAACAGCCTATCAGGAGGCTGGAGGGATTCTTTTACAGATCTGACACTTGTTCTCCATCTACAAATATAATATATAAATCAACATGAAATGATATTCAAAAATTTTACTTCCATTACTTCCATTTTTCTTCCATAATCCATAAAGATATGTGTATTGGGAGGCATTTCATAGGTAGAGATTTTAATTAAAAACTAGAAAGTTTTTCTTTGGAATAACGTGCACCAATTCATCATATTTTAAGAAAGTAAACAGAGATTATTTCGTTTTTACTGTACACACACAACTTCTAGCCCTCTAGTTCACTTTTCTCTCTAACATATCAACTAGTGCGGTGTCTAAAGTGAGCTAGATTAGTATCTTATTTCACACAAATGACAAATCAAAGGGAGATGCGTCTCCTGCTAAAGTTAAAGCTGAGGTTAGCACCACTGTCACACTATCTTCACTTCCGAAAGGGCTTTGCTTCCTCTGACCTGAGGACAACGAATCAAACCGCAGATGTTTGAGATTGTGACAGGAAGATTAGTGATACCCCAAAGCCATGTTAAAGTCTCCGTTTAGAAACATGCTGAGGGTACGTTCTCAGACAAAGCGTGTGAAAGGATTTCGCCTGGATGACAGTGTGATCAGAAGGTAGTGTACAGTAAAATTTACTCTCATATTCTAGTCAAGCTTTTTTTGTCAAATGAATTAAAAAATAATGGAGATCTGTTGGAAGTTGTATTTTCAAGCTCTTGCTCATTCAACTCATTTTCTGCTCGCTAAACATTTATATAGAATATAGTGACATATTATAATGTGCTTCCTTCAATTTGGTCCTTAAAGTTTCTTTACTTAGTCCTAAAAAAGTCTTAAATTGACCTTCATAAAACCTGCAGAAACCCTGCTTTGCTTTAACTGAAAGGCAGGATTCCTTCCTTTCATTTTGGCCTGTCTTCTAGCATCTAAGCAGTGGGTACAAAGAATAAGATGGAGCAGAGGAAGATAAAATCACAGTGCCACCACAGCTATAGCCCTCTGATACAAATAAATTCATAAAATCCAGCTGCTGTAGAAGGCTTGATTTATTAGAGGCTCTCACGAAAACGAGAGGTTTTGAGGTTTCACATGAGCTATTCGTCTCCCGCATCAAAGAGTATAAAAGACCAAGAGGTGAAACTCTGATGCTTTTTGGATAACAGCCACTAGGTGCCGCTTCGGTAGCGCGGCCGCCATTTTGGGGTGAAAATTCCAACTGGACAACAGCACAGATATACAGAAATAGACAGAATAACAATGAAAGAGAGGTCAAAGTGGAATAAAAGAACGCAATGTTGGGCAATCCACTGCAAAAACTATCAGTGTGACAGTACAAATCTGGCCTTTCATCGTTTTCCCAAAGCCCCTGACAGGTAATTATTCACAAAAGTGTAAAATATTGTGTGTTTTGAAGTGGGGACGTAGCGCTGTCTTATGCACCTGCTAACTTTAACTGTTTTTAGTCTAGTAGTAAACTTAAATCCTTGTAGGAACTGCAGGTCCTAGCCATAGAAACCATAATAATGATTTATATGGCTAAGTAATGAGCTTATGCAACTTTACACATTTACAATTACTTACTATATTATTATTTACTATTACTCCACTAGGTCTGAAATATATATTGTACGTTTATCCCTGGAATACACTACAAACATGATGATCTAGATTAGAACATGATGCATTGCTGTGTCTCTGTCATAATTAAATAATTAAACAATTTTGGAGAAAGTGGCTGTTTACAGTCTTCCTTTAACAGACATTAATATAAGACAATACTGCAAAAACAGTTTACTGTTAAGCTGTTATATTCCTGTTATATATTTATTGTCCAACATTCCTAATTTTTCTGTCATTAATTTAACTTCATATGTTGGTATTAATTCAGTGTTAATAATGCTAACACTTGAACTTAAAATATTTTCAACCGAAACTGACAGGTTTCTAGAGAGCAAAAGGTTTTGTGAAAAAGAGGGAAGACTTTAAAATAAAATCTGTAAAATAAACTGTTAAAAGGATTTGATGATCACTAGTCTAGTGATTGTACGATATTGTCATAGTTCAGGCTGTATTTCAGCTTTAATGTGCAGTTTTTTTAAACAAAGCAGTTTATATTTGCCATAGCGGCAGCTAGAAGCTAGTGGACTGCCGAGTCGCTTTCACCCCAAAATGGCGGAAGCGCAGGGCTGTTGCTGGGCGCCGCTGTTGCAATGGAACGTTCTACTGAGTTTCGCCTCTTGGTCTTCTATACTATTTGATGATATTACATTGTCTCTTTTACAGTTCACGATACTTTCAAAGTAAAATGTTCAGTGAGTGGTGCTGAACTGTTCTGAGCGTGTTCTCAACAACACAGCTCAGGAGGACGCGCTCAGGACAGTTCGAACAGTTCGGACATTGCGTGAATCAGATGTAAAAAACAATATAAATACTGTTCAGTTTCTTGCACAGACCAATCTATTTGTGTCTTTACACATCAATGTATCGTCACGAGCCGCAGAGTTTAATTTGGTTTTGTTTGTGTATGTTTTTTTTTTGTTTTATTGTATGTTTTAGCTGTGATTCCCATTCACCTCCATTATAAGACTGACAGACTGCAACGGTTTGTGTTAAAAATCTTCGTTTGTGTTCTACTGAAGAAACAAAGTCACCTACATCTTGGATGCCCTGGGGGTAAGCAGATAAACATCAAATTTTCATTTTTGGGTGAACTATCCCTTTAAAAATAAAGTTTCCAAAAGGATGTTTTTGAAGAATAATTTTTGGTTCCCTAAAGAACCTTTCTGTGAAACATTCTTAAAGGGGTCATATGATGCGATTTAAATTTGTCCTTTCTCTTTGGAGTGTTACAAGCTCTTGGTGCATAAAGAAGATCTGTAAAGTTGCAAAGACTAAAGGCTCAAATCCAAAGAGATATTCTTTATAAAAGTTAGGAGTCAACCACGCCTACCTAAAACGGTTCGTTCTAACACGCCCTCATGTCTACGTCACGATGTGGGAAGATTTGCATAACGCTGCCCAAATGTTCACGCAAATCGGCTTTTACCATGGACGAAGCGGAGTCCAGCCCGGGGTCGTCACATTTGGTTGCCGCAAGCCCGTCGGACGCTCCTTCGTCGAATCCGCCGGCCACTCTAGGCCTCCAGCCTCCGCTCACTCAAGGCCGCAGTGTTTGACGCTGTTTTGTTGTGAAAGCAAAACTACTTTGTTTGGTCTTCCAAAAGAGGACACGATCACTTGTTGTTAGTCATTTCTCCGATCACAAATGCAGACATGGTTTTATGTTTACGCGGCGCGATGCAACGCAACACGTAAAAAGACAGTATAAGTCATTATAATCCATAATTATGTCCCCACTGGATGCAAGAAAAGCCTCGTTTATAATGGGTTTTAATATTTTTGTCTCGTCGCTCTGGCCGGACAGGGCATCACAATATGGTGAGGTCATGTGACATAAAACCCAGATTCTTACCTGGCAAAGAAGGATGCAGCAGCGGAGGTGCCACTGGAGGGCGCTGTGGTGACCGTGGCAGGAGGCGGAGCAGCAGGGCTGCTGTATGCACTGGGTCGAACGGTGTTATAGCGGTTGAGCGCAGCTTCATTAAGACCCTCCCGGTTGCCTTCTGACACCATCTGAGAAATCTGTATGCAAGTAAACATGGGTATTAAAAACAAATCTGCAAAACGGCCAACTAAATAAGAGCAAATTACTCTATTTACAGATAAACAAATGCAGTATAACTCAGGTAAATGCTCTCAGTTTGGTATTTTATGTCCCCCATGACACCTATTTTCCCTGATATGCATGGGAAAAGGGGTGAAAACTCATTCTATTTGTGTTTGAACTACAGCAGCGTCCCGAGTCACGCAGTGGTGGAGAATAAGTTTAGCACAGATTCTGCCAGGCCTTCAGATAAACAACTCAGCTTAGACGTGAGTCATGAGACACAGCCCTGATAATTGCGCTGTGAAGGGCCCACGGCACGGCTGGCTTTCTTAAACAAGCATTCAGCCAGACCCACTCAGGGAGATTTGGAAATAATCCGGACACCCTCCCCTGCCCCGGCTGTAAATAGATGGTGAGGGCACTGCTGTTGCTGTGGGCTGGGGTCTGTCGTTTCGCCCCAAATAAGGACACACGAGTCCCTGAGGAGGATGAGCTGTGCTGTACAGTGAACCAGCCGCCCTCTGTGTGTTTACCCAGAATGCTTCACAAATGTAGGAAAGTATCACCCAGATAAGCTTGGATGGACAGTGAGAGAATCCAGATCTGTGCATTTGTTGATAAAAATGTCATTGTCAAAGCATTGGACATACATGCATCACAAGGCAATTTGGTCATGTATGTGTGTGTGTGTGTGTGTGTGTATATATATATATATATTTGGATGGACAGTGAGAGAATCCAGATCTGTGCATTTGTTGATAAAAATGTCCAGCATTGGACATACATGCATCACAAGGCAATTTGGTCATGTATGTGTGTGTGTGTGTATATATATATATATATATATATATATCTATATATATATATATACACGTATATATATGTATGTATACACAAGTAATACATTACAAAACTATTAATATAATGTTGAATCTAACAAGTTTTGTAACAAATTTTTAAGACTGATTTTAATGTGATCTTAATAAAAATGACTAATTATACATGAATACTAAAACAACAAAAATGAAATGTAAAATTTTAATAAATATGAACCCCTCCAACATAAAAGTGGCAGAATTTGAAGAAACAGCCAATTGTGATTTGTCTCTGCACAACATATCTCATCAAATTAAAGACGCTTTGCCACATTGCATCTGCAAACAGGCCGACCAGTACCAACAGTGACTTTCACACCTCGGAGAATTTAACCTGAGTTTAACCTGAGCTGTTCACAGCCACAGGCTCATGGTGTCTTCACAGCCTCGCATGTGTTATTTCAGTCTGGCTGCAGGTATGATGGCAAAACGCACAGCTGTTTAAAAATACTCCGTGATAGCACATGACTGACAGGTATATTTAGCAGCGTCTGCAATCACTACAGTTCCTTAACACTGCATTGGTCTGGGCAGACATCCATGTGACAGTAGGTGTGTTCGCATTTGACAACTGTTGGAGTTAAACGTCTGAAATGAATTGTCACGGGAATAACCACAAACCATTAATAAACCTGATAATGTGCAGTTAATAATGAACACAATATTGATCATTTGCCAACAAATAATCAGTTTTATATAACAGTGGTCATCATAAACAATATTATCCTACTACATAGTGAAGAACGGGTCAGTCTAGAAGGCTTAGTACAGAGGGCAATATGAGAAATATTAAAAAGCTTTTATACCTTATTAATGAATGGATTAAGCTTCTACATAAAGCTAAATCCTGCTCATTCGGTACACACTTGTCAAGCGATGATCTGATGACATAATAGTCATTATCTAATTCTGATCACGCAAATCTCCCACCCCAAGCCAAGCCAGAACAATTATGGAAACTAAGCCGCAAAAATGGGTGTTTTGAAGCCAGATTCATGAGCAAATTAACATATATAAGCCTATTAAGTGTTCAGAAACCATCAATCGTAACGGATAATTTAGAAGTCTTAAAGAAACAGTTCACTCAAAAATGAAAATGTGCTGAAAATGTATTCACCCTCAGGCCATCCAAGATGTAAATGAGTTTGTTTCTTCATCAGAAGATTTGAAGAAATTTAGCCTTACATCATTCGCTCACCAATGGATCCTCTGCAGTGAATGGGTGCCATCAGAATGAGAGTCCAAAGGTAGCCAGAAGTCATATGATAAATTTGTTTCTTACAAACACGCAGATTTTCACTTCACAAGACGTTAAATGATGGACTGGACTGGTGTGGATTACTTGTGAATTATTGTGATGTTTTTATCAGCTATTTGGACTCTCATTCTGACGGCACCCATCCACTGGTAAGCAAGTGATGGAAAAAAATGTCTCCAAATCTGTTCTGATGAAGAAGCTCATCTACATCTTGAATGGCCTTAGGGTGAGTATTTCAGCAAATTTTCATTTTTGGGTGAACTATTCCTTGAAAGTTACAGTAAGAAAAACAGCCCGTTTAATTCTCAAAAAAATCTCATAAACCAAATAATGCAATAAAAGTGTACAAATATGGACTTTATGAAAAAACTTCAATGAATCTTCAGTGAATTTTTATTTTCATTGAGCTAAATGGCAATTCTATCCTCATGGCAGCATCGAAACGACTCAGCCCTGCTCACAGCCAGTCAGATCATTTGGGAACCTATGGCTGATTTGCCATCTGTTGTGCAGGAATGAGAAGAAGGAGCATTAAATACCAGCAGTGCCAAGAGCACAGATTGCACCTCTCAGCCCATCCTCCCATCATCTCTCCATCCATTCTCCTGCCTCACTTACTTCTCCTCTCTCTCCTCTGTCTGATAGTAGCCTTTTGTTTGCCCAAATGTAATGCCCCATCCATCTATCCATCCATGTTCAACTGTTTGACATTGACTTTGACCTTCATACTCTTTTTGCTGGTCTATATGGCTTTGTAAAGCCAAATTAAAAGTCTTAGCTTTGCTGATATCAGCCAGATAAAGGTTATTCGAAGATCAACAGATAGCTGGCTACATTGTAAGTCTTCTGTCCAAGTTCTCCAGTTACAAATAATGCACTGTAAAAGTTTTCTTAGAGTTTTTTTTTTTTTATATGAACAAAAATAATATGTTTACTCTATCCCATATTTTTAAGTTATAAATTTAGCGCCTTGTATTCTTAAAAATGTATTAAAAAATGTTTTTTTTTTCAAACTTACAACTGGTTAGTAATTAATAAACAAATAAAAAAAGAAAAGAAAAGAAACGGATCAGTTTAGGAACAATGCATGTTAAAATATGTTATTAAATGATAAAATATATATATATTAATCTAATCGCCTTTGAAAAATAAATACTAATCTAATTTTATTGTCATCTATAGTAATTGACACTATCCATATTTTTATGGAATTATACAGCAGATTGTTCATATCCATGCAAAGAAATGTCTAACGCTAATCAAGAGATGCAGATTATCAATAGACGATATTGTATTTTATGAACTTTAAATCTTGAGAAGATAAATGTGATATATAATGTCTTAGTATGTTATAAAATTGCTAATACTAAAGAGAGGAATCTCAATATTGCAGAAAATATCACTCTAGTGATTTATTCAAGCATATTAGAATGCCCTGAGCACAATTATAGCAACTTCACCGCAGATGACGGATTGCCAAGTACGCCCCTGTGCATGTGTGAAATCAATATCCAGTTCTTGTAATTTTATGGATGTCTCATTTCATGTGTTTCAACAGCAGGCCGGCCACCCCGTGTGACTACACGGGCTCCAGGTTTGCATGAGACCGGGGCCAAGTGTAGGTGTGATGGATGAGGAAGGTAGAGAACATTTGTAAGAACGGAAATTTCCTGATGCAGCAGAAATACCCAAGAGAGGAATGGAAGGATCGAAAAAGAAGCCCTTAAGTGGAGGTTTCTTTCCACCCCGTTCCCCAGCGGCCCCCTGCACACCCACAAGAAGAGACTTCCTCATTCATCATAATTAAAGCCGGAACCCACTGCACTGCCTGGATATTCCTTTCCTGGATATGTTAACTATTCTTTACCATCCCTTGAGCACTCTCTATATCTGTCTGTGACAGTTCACATTCACTTCTCAATTCAGATGGGATGGAAAACTGGACTTACAGTCCTGGATAGGAATAGCACACTGGAGATGGGCTGCAGAAAGAAATAAAACCATGGGATATGCTAAAAAGGGATGACACATGTTTTTCACTGAGGTACAGTATAAAAAGTACAGTAAGTATCTTAGTACAGTAGTTAGTGTGAATATGAAAAACGTAAATTTGAATGGCCACATTCCACAGGAATCTAAATATGAGTTTGAATGGAGGAAAATGAATTTACTAAATTGCAACTCAAAGAAATTCAACTCAGCAAATTCATAATCCATCTATTGATTGATTGATTGATTGATTCATTCATTCATTCATTCATCAGTCAATCGATAGATGGATTTTGACCAACCTACTGACTGTCCGTCCATCCATACATCCATACATCCATCTGTCTTTCTATTTGCCTATCCATCAGCTCACCCATTTTTGTATCCATCTGTCCATCCATCCATCCATCCAATAATCCTTCTGTTCCTCAATACATCCTTCCATCTTTCTATTCATTTATTCACCCATTTATCTATCAATCTGTCTATCTGTCCATCCATCCATCTTTCGATCTATCCATCGTCCATCTTTCTATTCATCTATTCATCCATCAAATCTGCCCATCCATCCTTCCGTCTGTTTTTCTATTCATCTATCCTTCCATCCATCGTCCATCTTTCTATTTATCTATTCACCCATCAATCAATCAATCTATCTGCCCATCCATCCATCCATCAGTCAATCAATTAATCCATCCATCTTTCTATTCGTCTATTCATCTGTCTATCCATCAATTAAATGATCACTTTTTTTACATTTTCAAACAAGGCTTTGCCAAGTCAACCTTTACATTTTTCTAGTTAAAAATTATTCATACAAATTTATTTGAAATTCCATTCATTTTTATTCTACATACTTATAGAAATTCAAATTGCAATTCTGTATCATGTTTGCTACAGTGTAAAAAAATCTGTAATATTTACAGTAAAAACTGGCAGCTGTGGTTGCCAGAACTTTACCATTAAAAAAACTATGGCATCAACATTTTAGGTTTTACAGGCTTAAAGGGGTCATATGATGTTGCTAAAAAGAACATTATTTTGTGTATTTGGTGTAATGAAATGTGTTTATGCGGTTTAAGGTTAAAAAACACATTATTTTCCACATACTGTACATTATTGTTTCTCCTCTATGCCCCGCCTTTCTGAAACATGTCGATTTTTATAAAGCTCATCGGTCTGAAAAGAGAGGTGTGCTCTGATTGGCCAGCTATCCAGTATGTTGTGATTGGCCGAATACCTCAAGCGAGTGACGGAAATGTTACGCCCCTAACCATACTGTGATGGCGTCTCCCGGAGCGACATGACAAACAACAAGCGCTACTCTACACTGCTCAAAACTCATGTTTGAATTATCAGTGGCAAATCCTTTAAATACAAAAAACTTACTTACAGTCTGTGAGTCAGAACAGCCGGCATTGTAGTTACTCTCCCAGGATCAGGAAACAGTCCTCCATAAAATGCTCTGGATACATCTGCATATTTGGGTTAAACTGTTCTGGAACAGTGTTGTAAATACAACTTAACCACTGATTT
>NW_015505297.1:1610768-1614892 GCF_001515645.1 Sinocyclocheilus grahami | reverse complement strand
TCAAAACTCATGTTTGAATTATCAGTGGCAAATCCTTTAAATACAAAAAACTTACTTACAGTCTGTGAGTCAGAACAGTCGGCATTGTAGTCTACTCTGCCAGGAAACAGTCCTCCATAAAATGTGCTGCACACATCTGAATATTTGGGTTGAATTGTTCTGGAACAGTGTTGTAAATACAACTTAACCACTGATTTCTAGTCGTGTCCTCTATTGGAAAGCCAAACAAAGTAGTTTCGCTTTCACAACGAAACACACGGCATCACACACGGCGGTCTTGAGTGAGCAGAGGCCTGCGGGCTAGAGTGAGCGGCGGCAGCCTTGAGAACGGCACGGCCGGCGGGCTTGCGGCAACCATATGTGACGACTCCGGGCTGGACTCCACTTCGTCCACGGTGAAAGCCGATCCGGCGATCGACAGCGCGAAGTTGATGTATTTCCTCAGCGACCAGCACAGATCAGCTCCAGGCATGACGAAGCGGATATCGTCCTCTTTTGGAAGACCAAACAAAGTAGTTTCGCTTTCACAACGAAGCACACAGCACCTTCACGACATGGCGGCAGCAACAATTCTACAGCGAGAATAAAAGTTACGCCTTCTTTCTTTGCGTGAACATTTGGGCGGCGTTATGCAAATCTTCCCACATCGTGACGTAGACATGTGGGGGCGTGTTAGAACGAGCCGTTTTAGGTAGGCGTGGTTGACTCTTAGCTTTTATAAAGAATATCTCTTTGGATTTGAGACTTTAGTCTTTGCAACTTTACAGATCTTCTTTATGCACCAAGAGCTTGTAACACCTCAAAGAGAAATGAAAAATTGAAATAGCATCATATGACCCCTTTAACTTAAATTCACAGTAAAAAAACGTATTTCATTAACTGAAATAATGTTAATATATCAACCTATTGAAGTACTAAAATCTGTTTTGTACCAATGAAATACACTGACAACCACCAAAAACAGGTGGTGATGAGAACGTCACATGATGAAAGCTCATCGTAAACAGCTTTTCCACAAGCTGAGGAGGGAAATACTTATATATAGAAGGTGCACAGTGTCATTCACACAAATGCTAAACACCATTATGGTAACACATATGATAATGAAATAATGCAATAAACATTCATTTAACAACATTAGATATAAGATAAACCCCTATTTTTCACAACTGATGAGAAAAAAAATAAGAAAAACAGATATTTCAACGATTTTTTTTCAGGTTTTTCACTGTAAATTTTACAGTGACTGTAGTTTTAACAGTATGTGTAAAAGTACTGTAAAATTGCATTAAATGTAATCATAGTTATTCACTATTTATAAAAATGAAACTAATGTAAAAATGTAAACTAATTAATAGGTTTTTACTGTAGCATTTTTACAATCTTTAACTGTTCTTAAAATCACAATAATTTTTTCAGTGTACCTCAACTTAAATCTATTTCAAATTTGGGAATTTAATTGCCATTTAAATGGCATTCAGTTCTGAATGGCTGTTGCAAACACACGACAACCATTAAAGCAAGACACATATTGTTGTCAATGGTGACTCATGCAATTCTTCTGTTCTTATTTTGGCAAGATGTACATTGATTGTGACATGGAGGAGTAGGCGAGTAGCCAGCTCGCTTGACCTGATGAATGTAAAATAGGGTATATTTGTATTCAGTTTGTGTACAATCTATGAAGTAGAGAGACTCTTTGAATGAATCAATTTAATAGCTCTTGACAGAGCAAAGGAGACCCCCCTATGCCTTACAGATGCTCTCTGCCAATAGCATAAACTCCAGCCAAGGAACCAGTTTAACAAAGGACTTTTTTTTTAAATGATAAACATAGATTTAACAGTTTATATAAAAACATATTCAAGACTGAAGTTGCCTCGTCATGCCTTTAAATGGGCCTGTGATGTAGACATGGGCACAAGCTGTAAGGGTCCATTGGGTGGAAGCCACATTCACATTCAGGGGTGTGGGTTTTAGAAAAGAGCCCTTCTTGAGGAGATTTTGTAAGGGATAAGACAAAGTCCACATGGAATGTCAGAGCTCTGTGTGTGGCACACAATCTGTTTTTATAACAAGGTCCTGCATCCATAATAATTGTCACTATCGGAGTGACTCTCCAATTCAAGCTTAACGGCTTCCTGTGCACAAAAACCAGCCCTTGGGCAATGAAAGAGAGAGAAAGGGGGAGAGATACAGAAAATAAAACAGATCTTAGCTAAAGTAAACAGAAGTGAAAAGCAGAGGAGTCACAAAAGACTTATACAGAGCCCAGCTCAAGGAGGAGAAGAACAGAAAGAACAAGGGAGAGCTGAGAAACCCAATCCAGAGAGAACGTGTGTCTAAAGGAAGACGTGATTAGAGTGAGGTGAAGGGTGTGCCCCATCTACAGCCTAATGACTTCCTTGTTCCACCATACTGTTTAACAACTGGCACAATCAAGATTAGACCCACCAAAACGCCAACCATGAGAATCTTTTGGGACCCAATCAAACACTCTGACTGAAAGACACATTCAAGACCAATTTCTTAGCCAGAATGTTAGCCTTAGATAGTTAACTCGATAGATATAGTTAATTAAAATTCAGTCATTATTTGCTGTTAGAAAAGTTATGTTAAATATTAAAATGTTATATTTTCTATACAAATATTATTATATAAAATTGTAATAAATATTTACATCATTAATAAATAAAAATATGGCACAAAAAATATTTTGAAAGACACTTCACAGATATATTGTCCATACTATCAAAAAAAAGGGTCAAGTTTGACGTCAGTAACATCAAACTTTTCTCTAGCATCTTTTAGCGAAATATCATAAAGTCAAACCCAGTTACCCAGTTTTTTTGCTTAAAGTATTTCTTTGAATTCTTAGATGTGCCTGTTCAATTACAGTGAACATCCTTTCAAAGGACTTGAAAATGTGTTATTATAAAATAGACAGATTCTGACTCAACAAGTCACATTCAAGGACGTTGTCAAATGCAGAGACCACATTTTCTATATTATGCAATGGCTTATTGTTTTACCACTTTCAAATGCTTTGAAATAAACAATTTACTTGTGAGTAACTCAAGTAAATAACAATAACAAGATTATTGTTGTTTTACATTCACAGCACATTAAAACATCACAATCTTACTTGATCTGGACAAACTGTGTATCTTTTAAGGCTGTGCGATAATGACAAAAATCATAAAAGTAGATTATTCCCTTGAAATTGCAATTACGATTATTACAATTTACACTGAATGATATTTATACCATTGTTTGAAGCAACTGCATGCAATATTTGTATATGAAAATAAACAAGCTGAAAACACTCTAACTGAAAAACAATTATTGCTTTTTCATAGTATTAAGCCTCAGATGTCAACTATACATTGGATTGGAATCTTCTTTAAATAAAAAAAAGTAAAAATATGCATGGTATTATAATGTTAAACTAAAAATAAAATTAAAATAATGGGAAAACCCTTAAGATAACATGTAGAAAGAAAAAAACACACCTTAAGCATGCAGAATAACATAAGTGGACTTTGAATGATTATTGCCGTTTTGAACGATTACGTAATTGTGGCATCCGTAATTGTAATCGCGATTAGAAATTCGATTAATTGTGCAGCCCTAGTATCATTAGAAATATTCCCAGTGCTGTATCGGTATGTTATCTCTTCTGCTATTGCTGTTATGACTCAGATGAAGCTCATTCGCTGCTCATATGTCACTCATATTACGTGTTAATAACCTGCCCTATCTCTTCCGATGACGAGCTTTCCTTACACTTCCGCGTTGTGTTCTGTCCACAACAAACCCAGAGAAACATTTCTACACACGAACATGAAGCTGATAATATAATTGGTATGTGATTTTCATGAGATTTGGGGTATTGGAAGGAATTATTCTCTTAAAATACCACATTAAAAATGCTCTACATTTCTATATAGTCACTGTTTATTTAGATTTGTTTTTGCAAATCTATATATATATTCCGGATCACTTCTGTCTGCCTTCAACAAATGTTTACAACAATATTTCTCTGCAGACTAATATATGATGTACAGCTCCTATAGACTATTTTTTGTGGTATATATATATATATATATATATATATATATATG
>NW_015505297.1:1604718-1608671 GCF_001515645.1 Sinocyclocheilus grahami | reverse complement strand
AGGTCCTGGGCTGGTGTGGTTACACGTGGTCTGCGGGTGTGAGGCCACTTGGATGTACTGCCAAATTCTTTGAAACGCCTTTGGAGATGGCTTATGGTAGAGAAATGAACATTCAATTCACGGGCAACAGCTCTGGTGGACATTCCTGCAGTCAGCATGCCAATTGCATGCTCCCTCAAAACTTGCGACATCTGTGGCATTGTACTGTGTGATAAAACTGCACATTTTAGAGTGGCCTTTTATTGTGGCCAGCCTAAAGCACACCTGTGCAATAATCATGCTGTCTAATCAGCATCTTGATATGCCACACAGGTGGATGGATTATCTCGGCAAAGGAGAAGTGCTCACTAACACAGATTTAGACAGATTTGTGAACAATATTTGAGAGAAATAGGCCTTTTGTGTACATAGAAAAAGTCTTAGATCTTTCAGTTCAGCTCATGAAAAATGGGGGCAAAAACAAAAGTGTTGCGTTTATAATTTTGTTCAGTATATATTAATCATACACAAATTGAACAAATTTTGTGAAGTGAAGTGAACTACAGATATACTGAGCCGAGTGTATAGGGATTAGTGTACACTACATAGGGACCTTGTAAATTGGAATGCAGCTCAAGAAACATTGGTCATTCTGACAAATCATTAAATGTTAAAGGTAACAATACTATATGTCTGGTTGAATTTATTTTATAAGATTTGAAACTCCACAGAGCAACTGATTCTGTGCTATTCAACATTCCTTTGTATGCTAAACCAGTTGACGTTCCCTGATAAGCCACTGTGACTCCAGAGAAGACATCTCTCTGATGAGATCAAATCAACCTGCTGTGACTTAATTCACTGAGGCTTTACTAAATAGACTCCTGAGTGCCTCAATTCAGTTTGGTGCAAGTTCTTTTCCAATTAAGACTGAAGACTGACAACATACGCCAAAGACTAAATTACCCCTCTTAAAACAAAATCTCTCATTTGGACCTTATTCAAATCCTTGTTCAAATATGATATGTTGACTCTTGCGTGTAGAAATGCACTAGCCTTGAATCTAAGAGTGAAATAACTAGGAATTAAGTCTCAAGTGGACTTAATGTCACTCACCTGCCTGACAGAATTGATTTGTTTGTTCTCCAGTGATATAATCAAGATACCATCCCATTACAGAGAGGGGAGAAACTAAATGAACTCGCCTTCCAAGGTTCCTCCGTCTCCGCAAACACAGTGGACCAAAAGAACTAGGCTTTTATCCAAACAAATGAATCAAATTGATTCTCTCTAAGAGTTCCCCTGACTCCATGCAGTCTATATAAAATGTAATTCCTTCCACCCAAATCATTACTTATGCACATTAGGCCCAGAAGTTTTCTCAAAGGACTGTATCATCAGATTACAACATTAACCACAATGTGCAAACAGCACCTCATTACATCCATACATACATACGTCAACTCTCCAACCATGAATAGAAAAATTAAGGTTTTGTTCCAAAAAACTAATGAGCTGTCTTGAAGTCTGTTGCCGACATAAGCAGTTACCTTTAGGCAGCATCCTAACTGAGCCTCATAAGTGACTGATTTAGAACACTCTACATAGGCACTTTCCAGGATGCACTGGCATGTTATTAATATTAACGTAATGACGCAATGCAAAGATATCGATTGACAGACAGACAGACATACAGACAGAAAGATAGACAGAATGAACGAATGAACGATTGGCAGAAAGATAGACAGACAAATAGAACAATAGGCAAAAGGACAGACAGACAGATAGAATGATAGATAGAATTGTAGATAGAGCAAATTAACGTTATATAGAAAGACAAATCGAATGATAGAATGAACGACAGGCAAAACAAATGAACAATAGACAGTTAGAATGATAGACAGAACGAACAAAGATAGACATACAGTACAAAAGAACGAACAAAAGACAGAAGGACAGACAGAAGGACAGATTGCGTGTCAAAGTTGAGTTCGTTACTATAACAACAGTAGATCAAACAATCATTGTAAAAAAAAAAAAAACCTTTGTCGAGATAACGAGAAAATTAAGTCGTTGTAACGAGAAAACAACTTTCGTTATGTCGAGATAACGAGAAATTAAGTCGTTATAACGAGAAAACAACTCTCATTATGTCGAGATAACGAGAAATTAAGTCGTTATAACGAGAAAACAACTTTCGTTATGTCGAGATAACGAGAAATTAAGTCGTTATAACGAGAAAACAACTCGTTATGTCGATATCACGAGAAAATTAAGTCGTTAAAATGAGAAAACGAGAAGAAAAAAAAATAATACTGCATGGCCGCTTAGAACTTCCGTAGTGAACTCAGTTGAGTCCTGAAAAAAAAAAGTAAGCTTGGAGCAATTTTCCTCTGGGCAAACATACACCTTTGGTTCCTCCACTGTCTTTCCTTAATCAGTCTTAGGCTGATGATACACGGGACAACTTTTTGAGCAATTTTGCAAAGCAACTTTTTTTGAGCAATGCTGCTTGGGAACTTTCCCATTGAAAATGGGTAACAAATGTCTATCTGGATACTTTAGATCGGTCGTGGGCCCTGAGTCTCATCTGGTTGCCCGTGTATCATCAGCATTAAACCGAATAAATGAGTCTGTCTGCACTGCTTAGTAATTAGATACTACAATCATTAATTTATCGCCACACAACTATGGAATTTATTTTCACGATGTTCACATGATGTCACCACAGAACAGCGCCATGAACTTATTACATTCACAATCCCCCTGGAGCATCCTGGGGTTAAGTACCTTCCTCAAGCTCTGATTGGCTCATGGCACACTTCCTGCAGGGATCAAACCACCAACCTTCTGGTTACCAGCCATGAGTCCAAACCACTTCACCGATTAATGACTAATTGAAATCTAACAATGATGGTATATTCACCACGCATAAACAATGTGCACATTATTTTTGTATAGTAAAGCAGGTTCATTGCTTCATGCAGAATACAATTATAATCCAAACAACGCGCTTGTTCCCATTCAGTCAGTCACGTTCAACGTTACGTCAGTGACTGACGAATTGGGATCTCGCCCGAGAGCCCAATCACCTTCGAGTGTTAACTAAACAAGCCAATGACAGTTGGCGTGCGTGTTTCGCCACGCGCACCCCGCCCCGCAGCGCGGGTATAAAAGGAGAGCGCGTGCAAACGCACATCAGCTTTTCGCTTCGGAGCCCTGAAAAAAAAAAGTAAGCTTGGAGCAATTTTCCTCTGGGCAAACATACACCTTTGGTTCCTCCACTGTCTTTCCTTAATCAGTCTTAGGCTGATGATACACGGGACAACTTTTTGAGCAATTTTGCAAAGCAACTTTTTTTGAGCAATGCTGCTTGTGAACTTTCCCATTGAAAATGGGTAACAAATGTCTATCTGGATACTTTAGATCAGTCGTGGGCCCTGAGTCTCATCTGGTTGCCCGTTGCCCGGCAACACTGCTCAAAAAGTTGCCCGTGTATCATCAGCATTAAACCGAATAAATGAGTCTGTCTGCACTGCTTAGTAATTAGATACTACAATCATTAATTTATCGCCACACAACTATGGAATTTATTTTCACGATGTTCACATGATGTCACCACAGAACAGCGCCATGAACTTATTACATTCACAATCCCCCTGGAGCATCCTGGGGTTAAGTACCTTCCTCAAGCTCTGATTGGCTCATGGCACACTTCCTGCAGGGATCAAACCACCAACCTTCTGGTTACCAGCCATGAGTCCAAACCACTTCACCGATTAATGACTAATTGAAATCTAACAATGATGGTATATTCACCAAGCATAAACAATGTGCACATTATTTTTGTATAGTAAAGCAGGTTCATTGCTTCATGCAGAATACAATTATAATGCAAACAACACGCTTGTTCCCATTCAGTCAGTCACGTTCAACGTGACTGACGAATTGGGATCTCGCCCGAGAGCCCAATC
>NW_015505297.1:1601331-1602382 GCF_001515645.1 Sinocyclocheilus grahami | reverse complement strand
GACTATTGTAGTTAACTAAAACCATAAAGAGCTTGTTGGAGATGTCAGCCAAAAAGACAAAAAAAAACATTTAAAAGGTTCCATGGGCAACATCTCATAACTGTATCTGTAACACTTTTCAACCCAGCTGTTATGGCACATTGTATTGAATATATCTGACAGTGCATTGTGGGTCTCTGACACATCATTATAGACTCAGAGTTGGCAGGACCACAGTGGGGCACAGAAACACAGTGCAATCCATCTGTTCTGGGCTTACGGTGTCCTTACCGCACCTTGTACCTCCCCGTCGGGTTTGGCAGGACCCTCTCGGCTGGGCACAGGGCAGCAGTCCAGCTAATCAAAGCCCTGCACACGAGCACAGTCACTGAAAGAGAGAGACTGAAGGTCTGTTCTGATTAAAACCACACATTCCTGCTGTCAGTGTAAATCTAGAGGCTGACTCTCATCTTACACAAGCTGCTTTATGTAGCTCTCCCGTCCTCAGCCAGCATCCTCTCTGCCCTATACATTGTACACAGTGACCTCTGCAGTTAATGCCGCTCTCATAGAGCAAACTACAGCTAACAGGGCTGCACTGTACCATAAGTACAGACCTAAGACGCTTATCTCTGACCATATTGCTGGTTCTGTCAAGCAGGTCTGGTTTGTTTCCATAAAAAAGAAATGCAACCCCACGTAAGGGGCAAACTCTACCCAGAAAGATCTTTTGCCTCTTTTTGCATGCATTCTACATGTCTTGTTGTACAGAAGGTGTCTGTCCTTTGCTAAACCTATGAAGTTCCTGGGATGCAATGACTATTAGTCCATGATTCCGTGACAGTACATTGAGGAGTTCAACTTAAGGCAAGACACTACAAGCATCTAAAGGATGCAGCCATTCAGTTTTTTCATGCAATGGTCTATTTTGAGATTTTGAGCTATTTTCATTAAGTGTTGTTCCAGACTAATGGAAAGAAAACATCCAAAACACAGCCTCTTTTATGGCACCTTATCTATTTGTACCTGTAGTTTAGATTAAAACTGCAATACATACCTTTAAAGACCGTTT
>NW_015505297.1:1565699-1600606 GCF_001515645.1 Sinocyclocheilus grahami | reverse complement strand
AAAAAAAAAAAACAAGGTTGGAGGTAAATCGCAGCACTGGAAGTTCAGCTTTTTTGACTGCGGCAACAGAAACCTGCATTTCTGTAATTCATGCAAAGCCACTGCAGATATTTCTTCTTTCAGGGTGGAGACCCAAATACCAAATCCTAAGCCATGCCACTTCAAGACTTAACCAAAAAATAACCAAAATAGCAGACTTTAACTCAGTTTAACTGTAAAAAATTAACTCAAATCCTCTTTGAAGAAAAACAACTTAGACTGATGCATGAAAAGCTGCCTGTCTCACATTTACAAGCAATTGCAGACATTTTGCTTGGTGAAAACCAATGCAATAAATGCCTTACAGCGAAAAAATTAAGCAATGCGTGTGCTTATCTAAATGGAAAGTGCTGCTTGCAGACATTTCACTTATTATTTTGAGAATTTGATTCTCACATTCCAACCAAAATGTGATAATCGGTAAACAGAGGTGTTTAATGTCAAAAGAAAATCATGCGATCCAAATGCATTAAGTGGTTTATAGATCTGATATGAATTATGGAGGGCTTGGGTATACATGAAAGTGGAATGTACTATATATTTATTCTGAATAAATATTTATGAAGCCATTTAAGTGACAAATATAGTGATACAAAGCATGTACACTTGTGGAAAATGTCTTTCCGCATTTTTACCATTTGCATGAATAAAACATTTGTTTTTTTACTAGGGTCACTGAGGTTGTTATGTTATAAAATAGATTGAATTGTTGAGGAAGAGGCGAGCACTTAGTAACCGCCTTTAGAGTTTCCAAAGGATCCAGATTTTAGTCAGTAAACATGGAAGAGAGTTATGCATTCATTCAAGACACATCCGTGCAACATCTATAACATTTTGCAGTATTTACATTATTACCTACTACATACATTTATATGAATAAACCCTATGTCCTCTCTAAAGCACTAAAATTGCAAGGAGACTGAGATTACATTGGGAGGACAAACAGAACCATGAAGGCTAAAGCATTCTAATGGATGCAGCCATTCGTTCTCCAACTAAAAACAGACAGAGCGAATCTGAGAGAGGGTGAAAGAGGCCTCTTAAAACTGCCAGATGGACTGAAGCCCTCTAGTCCAGCGCTCTGCTTTAAACACACTTCAGATGAGAGCTTCGGAGAAGTGTTGATTGGACAGTCACCATTCATCATGATGGGAACTGGATCCAAGTCTGAAGAAACGGCTCATATTCCTTAGTGTCGAATTAGTTTCGAAAGAGTCTGGATGGTTATTAGGCCCTAATTGGAAGCATTTATTCACTGTCACCAGACTAGTCTCAAGCCACATTCGCCCGCTTTAGAGGACAAAGCAAATGAGCAAAAGTTAGGCCTGCTTCCAGAGCCTCTGGTTTCCTGTTCGCTAGTCAATACCTTATTTCATTAGCAGGAACCAGAGAGAATGGCAGCCATTATCAGGCTGGTTATGAAAACACTGAAGTCATTAACACTGCTAGCAGAAGCCCTGACCGAATCAATTAACCATCGTCTATATGGGCCGTCCCACTGGGATAAACATGGAGGACAAGGGGCAAAAGTCTCTTGTGTCTACACTCTTAAAAATAAATGCTCCAAAAGGGGGGTTTCACAGTGATGCCATAGAAGAACCATTTTGGGTTTCCCAAAGAACCTTTCCGTGAAAGTTCTTAAAATAAGCATTTTTCTTAGTGTGAAGAACATTTTAATAATCTAAAGAACCCTTTTCCACTATATTCCACTATATGCGCAATGGAAAGGTTCCATGGATGTTAAAGGGGTCATATAATGCGATTTCAAGTTTTCCTTTCTCTTTGGAGTGTTACAAGCTCTTGGTGCATAAAGAAGATCTGTAAAGTTGCAAAGACTAAAGTCTCAAATCCAAAGAGATATTCTTTATAAAAGTTAAGAGTCAGCCACGCCTACCTAAAACGGCTCGTTCTAACATGCCCCCACATGTCTACGTCAATATGTGGAAATATTAGCATAATGCCGCCCAAATGTGCACGCAAAGAAAGAATGTGTGGTTTCAGGAATGCAGTAGTGTTGATGCAGCCATGTCAGGGAGACGCTGTGTGTTTCAGTGCGAAAGCAAAAGCACTTTATTTGGCCTTCCGGAAGTAGATGCAATTAGGAATCATTGGTTAAGATTTATTTACAACAGAACAGCACAACCCAGATGTTCGAATTTGTGCAACGCATTTTATGGATGACAGTTTTTTTAACCTAGAAGAGTACAAGGCTGGCTGTGCACAAAAGCTATTTCTAAAAAAAGAGTAAATTCTGACTTTGCTATGACAATCTGGCACTTCTGAATCAGCGACTGTAAGTAGTTTTGTTACTAGTTTAAGTATTTGCTATTGACTGTTCAAATGCGGAGTTTTGCGCAGCGCAGAGTAATGTGTCGTGTGTGTGTGTGTGTGTGTGTGAGGGGAACAGGGTCACATCACAGGAGAGTGAACTGCCTGTCAGAAATCATAGCACGTCAGCTGTCTTAACCGTGGCTTGTGTACTGCATCATCACTGTGTCTGTCACGCGACTCTGTTGCCCTTTCGGGCTTGAACTGATGGTAAAACTAACAACATTATTAACCGTCTTGATAAGCTTGAAGCTTATCAAGACGTATTATAGTAAGGGGCGTTACATTTCCGACGCGTGCTTGTGGTGTTCGGCCAATCACAATGCACTGGGTCAGCTGGCCAATCAGAGCAGACTGCGCTTGTCAAAGGAGGGGGCTTTGTTGAAAACGACGTGTTTGAGAGAGGCGGGGCATAGAGGACCTACAATAATGTACAGTATTTGAAAAATAATGTGTTTTTTGAACATTAAAACATGTCAACATATTCTGTTACACCAAATACACAAAATAATGATCTTTAAAATAGCATCAAAAAAAGTTCTTTAAAACCTAAAGAACCTTTATTTTTAAGAGTGTATGGCAGTCATTAGATGTGAACTAGAAAGAGTTCAACACATCTGATACTGTGTTGCAATCAAAAATATGGGTACAGGACGATCTTATACATTGACTAACACCAAGCACTTCCTCAATTGAGACAGAAGGACATTTTGGACTTCACACATCCCTGACATTGAACAAAAGGCTATAGATCTTCTAATGGATTCAGGAGACATATCAGTGCTACAAATCATTGTTGTGGAACATGGTCTGGTTCGGTTACTGATTTTCAGTCAGCAATTACATGACATCATGGTATGCTGCTTATACCCGCTATCTGAGCATGCCAACACCAAAATATCAGTCAGGCAAAAGCCTCTTTCACATTTGTGCTGGTATTTTAAAACTGATATCAGATTATATAGATATCAGATAGATGCAAGAAAGTCATACAGGTTTGCAACAAAATGGGGGTGAGAAAATGACAGAATTAGCATTTTTGGGTGAAGTAAGCCTTTAATGAAAGAGGAAGATTAAATTAAAAGTTAGTGGCTTGTTTAACCCTCATTATGTTTGCCTATGAGGAATGTTAGATGAGACAGTGAGAAATGTTTTGAATAAAAAGATTTTAAAAATGTCCAGGTACTAAACTATACTGATCATGTGGTGCCTACAGTGTTGTTATTGACTAAATGTTTAATCATTAAAAAACTTTTTTTGCTAATTGATGTTGAAGTACCTAAAGAACTAACACTTAAAACAAATCTAAATACAAATATTAACAAAAAGCAACAAAAAAAAAGACAAAAGCACATAACATAAACACTAAAAGTTGAACTAATATTAAAAATGAAAATTGAAAATACTACAAATAAAAGTGAATTCAAAATATGAATACAATAATACTATATTAATTATGTTTGCCTATGAGGAATGTTAGATGAGACAGTGAGAAATGTTTTGAATAAAAAGATTTTAAAAATGTCCAGGTACTAAACTATACTGATCATGTGGTGCCTACAGTGTTGTTATTGACTAAATGTTTAATCATTAAAAAACTTTTTTTGCTAATTGATGTTGAAGTACCTAAAGAACTAACACTTAAAACAAATCTAAATACAAATATTAACAAAAAGCAACAAAAAAAAGACAAAAGCACATAACATAAACACTAAAAGTTGAACTAAAATTAAAAATGAAAATTGAAAATACTACAAATAAAAGTGAATTCAAAATATGAATACAATAATACTATATTAAAATTCTAAAATAACACAGTGCAAACTAATTCAGACTGGTGTGGATATCACTGCATTATAATTTACGATGATAAAATCGGTTTAGAATTGACCAGACAAGATTAACCCAAGACTCCTGAAAATGACCACTGTTCAGCCAACTTTCCTCAGGTGAGTGTATTTGCAGAAGAAACTCGATGTTTATGTACGCTACAAGAAACTAAAGAAAATACTAGCTCTCATTGCTAGTTTATAGGTTGTAATCTTATAAAAGCCTACAAAAGTTTTGGTCTCTGCAGATGTATTTTCTTCATCAAGAACCTGTAAACTATAAGCATGTAAAAACCTGGAGAGCGATGTAAGGACAAAGTCAGTTTTTGCAGTACTGACATACATTACCTGATGTTGCTTTTGGCTAATGCAGTGTTTGTTTTGTGAGTGGCTTCATTCATATTGAGGTTTCACTGGTCATTCATTAAATTTCCACCTTCCTCTGAGTGTACACAACATATCCATAAACCTCACAAAGATGCAGTTTAGTTTGATATCCCTAACCCACCTCTTTGCCTTGACAATTACCCTACATCAACAAACCCAGAGGTCTCTGCAGGGACCACCTCTCTATCCGCTCCCACAGAACCCACTCGCGCCTTTCCACCCAAACTGCTGCCAACCATGCGGATGAGGAAGGACAGACAG
Organism: Sinocyclocheilus grahami; assembly: GCF_001515645.1. NCBI lineage: Eukaryota > Metazoa > Chordata > Actinopteri > Cypriniformes > Cyprinidae > Sinocyclocheilus > Sinocyclocheilus grahami. The sequence continues at coordinate 1,595,762 of NW_015505297.1, read as the reverse complement.
ACGGCTATTGATAAGGGCACACAGTACGCTTACAGTCCCGTACGCATGTATTTGAGCTTCAGACAGCAGTTTTAGTGTAGGCAGAAAGGTAGATGTGCTGTCAATATCTGTCAAAGCTGAATTTAAACTCAACTGAATGGACAAGTGAAGTTTGAAACCGCACACAGCTTGAAAACCCAATCCAAACTAACCTGATCCGTTTTAACATGAACATCCTGACCCAAAACCTGCTCAACACCAATTAGAAGTCGAACTCGAGCTGTTATTTAAAAGTAGTTACACTGTAAGCAATTTACAAAAATAAGTAATTTAAAGGAACAGTCTCCGAATATAACTCTCAGACTATAAAAAAAAAAAAGTGCAATAAATATTGGAAAACAGCATAAAATTATATAACTGATATCAATTAATCAGTGAATAATATAAATATTTTATATATATATATATATATATGAAGAGTTATTTACTTCTCTCACACAAATTAACACATTAACTTTAATGCTTCACATCATGCCATCTAAACTGAAAAGCTGTGCAATAGCAGTACACTGTCATGCAAAATAATTAGTTAAATTAATGCAAAATAACTACATGTTGTTACCATATACTGCTCAATCATTCAAGCATTTCTTAAACATTACAGAGCTACATTAAAGTCACTCTAAGCATCTAAATCAGCATATCTAAATAATATAATCAGAAATCTTAAAGCCGTGTTTTGGAGAAATTGCGTGTGGTTGAAGAATGAGTGCCTGTGGAAGTTTGCAAAACACTGCTTACTGCAGCTTTAACAAGCATTCAGGACCCTATTAACATATCATTTATTGATGTAATGTGCAGCCTCACTATCTGAGTGGGTGCTTGCTCCAGGGGATTTGTGAATAATTTTATATTGTAGCATACAACTTAAGTGTGGTTTCACCTCTGGTTAGCCTATAGACAAACCCAGCTGCCCTAGCAAAGAGGATTGTGGTTTAGAGAAAACACTCTGCTGACACAGAGGTCCTCAAAGAGCTCAGAGTGCACATAAATACATGCCATTCAGAATCATTTCCACAAACCTCCACCTAAGCGCTTATGGGAAAGCACACAAAGAAAGAAAATGTAGACTCTATTTGGCCGGCTCACTAATGCCTGACCATTCTAACTCACCAATTTAGGTCCACTTCAGCCACTTAAGACATATCATATCCTAAACCCCTAAATCCTTAGTCATTTCCATATGAGCCCTGAGCTCATTATTCAGCAGTGATGTCATTTTCTTCCCCTTATTACTGTGCTGGATGAAGCCAAATTCGGTTGTGTCTAGATGGTAACCTTCATTCTGCAAAAAAAGTATCCTGGGTTGGGTTGCACCAGCCCACAGGTTTAGTAACTACTAGCAAAGACTTTAGAAATACCAAGATGGTGCACTCATATTATTATGAATAGGAGAAAGTGCAACACGCAATATGGTGGAATAAGTCCCGTCTACTAAATAAGGAGCCAATCGACAATTGGTAAAATCAATGCATCACTGCAAGCTGCCGTTAGAAGCTCTGGTTATCATAGAAACAGTAAATGTCCAGAGATGCACGCTTAGGACTGCACATGCACATTGGCTGTAAAGCCCGAAAAATAAGATTTTTTAAAATATTTGAGCACAATAATTTTAAATATGTTTAAATGTCAGTGTGACAAGCAGCTTTGAGATTTCAGGATTTCCCCATTCAAGTAGATAGGAATTAGTCTTGGATACACGAAAAATCTACCCAGGGGTGTTGCAAATAATAATACTGATACCAAAAAACATAAGAAATTCTATTTATTTATTATGACTTATTTTACTTTGACATGCACGTGGAGGTGCTTTGTTTAGATCGTGTTTGTGTTGAGGATTCGTCAAGTCATTTATTCATATAATGTTCTTTCTCTGAGTGTAACAATATCACATATATTTAAAGAACTGAAGTTTGTCAAGTAGCTTATTGGGGCAATTCAATCAGTCTGCTGTTTTACTCCAACCATTACTCCCGGTCGGAGACTTTATTTAGTTTATTTGTAGAGTTACGTTTCAACTAACTTTAATGGTTAAACGCAAATGTATTTTGTAGTGCGCAAGTTACATCGTAACTCAGTTAAATTAACTTACACACAACTGGTGCAACCAGCCCGTTTTTTGAATGGTTTCTGGAGCAGCAAACCTTTTTCAATCACATGGCGTCAATGAAAAATGGTTGGCTTTCAGATAATGCTAATGTATGCATGAGGACACAGCACATGCCTCATTTGAAGTCTTGACATGTAGATCCATACCAGTGATTGCTGAGCGTGCGTCCTAGGAGAGAAATTGCGTGTCATTTATACACTACAGGAGAGTAAAACCCCAAAGATCCTATAATGAGATTGGACAGGCTGCAGATGTTTCTCGGCATCAGGTACATTTTCTGCTCTCATACGAGACACCGATTTGGGAGCCATCAAAAAACAACCAACAAGCAAACCAAATCCATGTCGGCACCCCTGATGTTTGTTTGCTTTCAAAATCCAGATTAGGAGTGAGAGATAGATGGAGAGAGGGAAAAACTGAGATCACAATCGCTTAGGTCTCCTTTGCACCAAATGCTATCTACCTGCATCTCACTGCCAGAAAACTGCCATAAATCCACGCTTGGCCAGCAGCTCTTTTTGGCCCTGCACCCCTCAGGGGAGGGATGAATAGGAAATTAGAGCTCGCAGCAGCCCAGGGATCTGACACAGGAAATGGAGCTAGTCATATAGTTCTGCTTTTATCGTCCTGTAATAAGTTCCAGCTAGCTGCACATTGAGGGTGCACCAGTGCACTATATGAGATCAGTGCACACTATGGAATACACACTCGCCTCTAGTGGGGCTCCAGTATTACAATCACAGATCAGTTTCGGTTCAGTAATTAGTGTGTTCAGTGTGCTTACACTGATAAATGCATATAAATAAACACTGGATACCATCAAACACATTAGAGCTGGGTAAAAAAAAAAATGCAATCTTCATTTAAATTATCTTGATATTGATTCTTAAAATTCTATAATCGATCTATACCAGTGTTTCCTGCATTGGCTTTCAGTGGCAATGCACGAACAAACTCATGCAAGTAACTGAATCTACCACCTTTTAGCAAAATACGGCATGTTTTATGCAGATAAAAAGACTGTGAACTGCAAAATAATGGCAAGAAAACATGTCTTTCTATCGCGTTATCCTCACTGGGTGCACGTGAAATTATATACAGCACCACCAGTGTAACCAGCGATTCACAAACAAATCTTTTCGAGTCTTTTCAACCAATTATTTTTAGTGAATCAAAAACAATCAGCACAACCAGTGTAGTCTGATTCACAAACAAAGGACTCTTTTGAGTAGTAATTTGTTTGATTTTTTTTTTATGTTCGATTAATCGTTCAAAACATTTTACTGTTTGAATCTGTCTGATGGATCCTATCAATATAATAAGTAATCTTTAGTGATAGAATATTTAATAAAAAAAATAATGAATATGTAATGCTTATGTATATTTTGCAAAATGGACATAAAATAAAAATTAAATATGAAAATTTACCAATTCAACTTACCAATGAGACATTTTTACAGAAAAGATATTATGCGCTTCACAGTTAGGTTAGAAAAGCTATGCATCTCTTTCAGAACTGGCCTCACATCATTCAAACTACGTACACAAATGTCACCACTTGCCAAAAACATGGGGACAAGCAAGATAAACAAGCACAATAAATGGTTGAATTAAAGTTATTTTTGGCAGCCAACATTTTGAGTTTGGAATCTTGGAATAAGGATATATCAATGTAATTTCCCAAAGCTGACATCCAACAAAATGCAAAACTATTTTAAAGGGGTCATATGATGCCCATTTTCCACAAGTTGATATGATTCTTTAGGGTCTTAATGAAAAGTCTGTAACATAGTTTGGTTAAAATTTCTCAATGGTAGTGTAAAACAACACCGTTTTTACCCTGTCAAAAACAGCTCTTTTCAGATCAAGCCGTTTTTGTAGCATTTCCCTTTCAATGTTAATGAGCTCTGCTGACCCCGCCCCTCTTTTCCAAGCTGCTCATTCTGTAGATGAGGCTGGATCATGAATGATTCGCGCGAACATAGACGCATTTAGGCAGATCGGGGGAGCATTCCCTTCAGAAACAAATGAAATCCACAGCAAGTTCAGCGGCTCACATGTCAGGAGTAAATGACGACTGCTATGTTCATTATTACATCCAACAACAGAACACCTCAATCGCTTAGGAGTCATTCTTGTCCACATCTGCTCCGGCGGTGAAACAATGGCGGACTGATGACAGTCACTCAGGGCGGGTCTAAGGTAAGACGCCAGTCCAGTCTGTGCTGAAACGCTACTGTCAATCAAACGATCGTGGGAGGGGCCTGTCTGTGTGACGTCACACAGACAGGCATCTGAGATCGGCTCGATTTGAGAAAGGGGAAAACATTTAACCAGATAAAAAAAAAACACTGGGTGGATTTTTATCATTATATGGTGGTTGTGTACACACACTGCCAACACACATTTCAGTTCAAACAACTTGTAAAAGTGCATGTAGCATCCTATGACCCCTTTAACCAAAGTAGAGACAATGAGATCTCCCATTGATACAAGCAACATACTATAGAAATATCACTGTAACCAGACTCCAAATAAACAACAGACCTCCAAGTTTTTGAGGCTAAATTCCTTTGTGGTTTTGCATTTGGCTGTGCCTCTGCGGGGTCACATTTGGTGTCAAGGCAGTAAATTTGCCTGAAGTTCCTTAAAGATAATTGGATAAACCGGGAAAAGAGGTCTTCATCCACAGATTATCCACAGTTTATAGACTGTCTCCATTCTTGGCTTTCCAAAGTGCTTTCTGATCACTCTACGATCTGTTTTTCATTGGCAGGAATAGAGGTTGTCCATGCTGAAAAATTGCATCAATTAACCAACACACAGATAACCTTAACTGAAACTCAGGGAATTCAAACAAGACGTCTTATCGCCGACAAACCTTCCTCTAGTTGTTTGAGTTAACTCAGCCCTGATTGAAAGTAGACAGACTCGTCTTTCCTAACTCAATTTGCCGTAATAGATTAATGAATCTCAGCTGAGTGTTGCACTTCACAGTGAAGATGCACATTTATAGACACTGACCTGACTGGATTGATGCGGCAGGGCGACCTCTGATAAAAACAGGCCTCTATAAATAGGCCGACGACGTGTGCTTGTTTGTGTGGGCCGGAGGTCAATGTCAGGGCAGAGATGAGTGATTTAGACAATATCACTTACTGACACAAGGATCAGCACTGGAGTGTTTGGGAGAGGACATAATCTTGCCTGTCAATCCCTTCTTTTGCACTGGGTAGAAAGGGTCTATATGAGCTCAGTGATGAATGTGTTCTCACTAGACACTGTTAACGGTCAATCATCTCCTTTCTAGTGTTCTCATTGACGGGGTGAGAGCGCCGAACAGACACCTGGAGTGATAAACAACCTCCATTTAGAAATGAGAAGCATGTACGGCATGAAATGATACATCAGCTATAGAGATTAATTACTCTTGAGAGCTTTTAAATGCATCTGTCTTTTTATAGCAAACGTAGCACCAACAGGCTGAACAGCAAGGTCAGCTTCGTATGGTGGGCAGGTAGGGAAGATTCTGGATGGGAAACACAGCTCAATATACTAATTCCACACACAAACTCACATCTTATTTCTCTGTATGTAACAGCACAGCCAGAATCAATTTGCACATGCAATTCCACGCAGTCGTCTTTAATATACAAGTAACAAGGAACAGTGAGGATGTTGTAGCTAATTAGACATTATTTATAGCGCCAACCACTAACACTCAGCTTCATTACACTGTGACCTAATGAGGCTGTCGTAACCAAATGCTGGAAATCTTAACATGTATTCATTACTCAAAGTTCATTCCAGTAACTTTTTATTTACATAAACTAGATGCAGTAAATTCTAAACACTAACCATAGTAGATAGATAGATAGATAGATAGATAGATAGATAGATAGATAGATAGATAGATAGATAGATAGATAGATAGATAGATAGATAGATAGATAGATAGATAGATAGATAGATAGATAGACAGATAGACGTTTGTGGTCAGTAAAATTATTTTCTTGAAAGAAATTAATATTATTATTTGGCACAATACATTAAATTAAACAAAAGTGACATTAAAGGCACATATGATGTTACAAAAGATTTATATTTTAAATAAATGCTATTCTTTTGAACTTTCAATTCATAATTGATGATTATTGAATGTTCATGCCACACCGAAGACTGGAGTAATAGCTGCTGAAAATGTGGCTTTGCTAACACAGAAATAAATTGCATGTTAAAATATATTAAAATAGAAATAGTTATTTTGAATTGTAATACTATTTCACAATATTAATAGTAGATAGATAGATAGATAGATAGATAGATAGATAGATAGATAGATAGATAGATAGATAGATAGATAGATAGATAGATAGATAGATAGATAGATAGATAGACAGATAGACGTTTGTGGTCAGTAAAATTATTTTCTTGAAAGAAATTAATATTATTATTTGGCACAATACATTAAATTAAACAAAAGTGACATTAAAGGCACATATGATGTTACAAAAGATTTATATTTTAAATAAATGCTATTCTTTTGAACTTTCAATTCATAATTGATGATTATTGAATGTTCATGCCACACCGAAGACTGGAGTAATAGCTGCTGAAAATGTGGCTTTGCTAACACAGAAATAAATTGCATGTTAAAATATATTAAAATAGAAATAGTTATTTTGAATTGTAATACTATTTCACAATATTACGTTTTTTACTGTATTTTTTATCAAATAAATGCAGCCTTGCTGAGCATAAGAAAGCCTGCAAAGATTCACGCCTCTCAAGATGGGCTTGTCCAATGAGGAAGTCCGGAATCTCAAGAGAAGATCTCTCTGAGATACTGGGGCATTTTATGGCCCTTTGTTAGCATGGTAATTTGCATATGAAACTTGTATAACAATTATTACAGACTCTTAGAACACTACTATGTTGCGTAGGTGTAAACATACATTATACACTCTCAATTAGATCATCCGAATACGAATTCATAGATATTAACATGGTAGAGTTATATATATATGTAAGCTGACAGGAGTGTGTTTCGATTATAAGCCTGCATAACAGTATACAATTTCAAAGACAAAATACACGATGACAATAATATACCCAATGACCTGAAGGATCATGTGTGTTCATTCAAAGAAAGGTTTTCCTATTAATTAATTAGCAAAGAAAAGTCCTTCCCTTGTGGATTTTCCCTATGGGCAAGGAAGCGATTTTCTTCACCTAAATTCCAGGAGGTCGTAAATGTATCGGGTGTCAGGGTTACCATGGAACCAGGGGCCTGTTCGGCTTCCTGGGGTGTTACAGAGTATTTGTTAAATCTAGCTAACAAAATATATATTGTGTGTTTGAGTGGTCCAGACGCTACATGACTATAAAAAATAAAAAAGCACAAAAATCCTACCAACCCCAAAATATTTAATGTTGTTCATGTTGATGGATGGATGGATGGCACTGTTTAAAAAAAAAAACAACAACAACAACGCACATTTCAAAACCTGGGCACTACCTAATGAGACAGGGAGAAGCAACTGAAAGAGGGGGCGGGTCTTGTCTGCCCTTCACCTCCTTCATTGATTGGACAGATTGTGGGGTTTCATTAGGACTCTAAGCACACACCTGCTGTGAGATCAGTAGGGAGGACGTGTTCATTCCTCCATACAATCACAATCACTGAAGAATACACAGGCTATTATGATAAACAGACCCTGCAAACTGACCCCTGGGAGTCACGGTCTGATATCCAACAGTGTTAGCATTCAAACAATCCTGTGTTCTCTAGTTTGACATATCACAACCACTGCTCTCATTCACATATTAGATAAACAGAGCTCTATGGGTTATTTCTATAACACATTTTAAATGGCCTGTTGTTCTACCTACCACACATTAGACCATAAGCTTGAGCAGAGGATGCACGTCAAACATAATTTACTTTACTGATAAGTGGATTTCAATTGACCCTGCTATTGAGATGTATTTTATTACGAGTATTTGAATATATTGATGGCCCAGCTGCCTTCCCATGTAAACAGGCAGGAATAACACTGCCCGAGAGATTTTCCTCTGTGTCTTTCTTTCTCGTGACTCTATACCTGACAAGCTGCAGTGTTAGAGATAGCACACAGCTAAATACACAACCCACACTGAGTCTCAACCGCTCAAATAGATGCTCCTTCAACGCAAACTGCCTCATCCGCTGTAGGATTCTCACCATGACCGGCACCGCTACAGTATACTCTGCTGGAGCGGAGCTATAGAGTTTAGTAAACCAGCTGGTAAATAGTCAACCCATTCAGAGCAACTAGGAGACACCTAATGTTTACTGATGGAAAGAAGACTCCAGTCTTAATTAATATGCCCTGTTGCTATGGCGATGTGTTTTTTTCTAATTGTATTTTTACATCAATTTACAGTCAACATGGATATGAACTCTGAATATACAAATATAGCATTATAATACACATGGACACATTATCCACCTTCCCTTATTGACATTCCACTTCAAAATTAAAAGAATAAGTAATTAGGTCATTTTCAAATAATAAAGCAAGCATGAAATGGTATGGACTTCTGTAATATTATATATGTGATAATGCATATTAACTTCCAATATGGAACAGAACAGAAAACCCTTTTTGATTGGATCATGAAATGCTAGATATGACATCAATCAGCAAATTTCCATATATTAAAAATGACAAAAAAACGAAAACAGGGTTAGTGTGTGTGTGTGGGTGTGTGTGAGAACAAAAGTCATTTTACAGGTGGTGGAAGTTATGTTTTGATGAAAGATGAAAAACTAATAGCATGTACTAATCAATCATGCACAATAATATGAGGGGCATTTAATAGTCAAGTAAATTTTGATTTCTTGCTGTCTTTAAATATGGCTAGTGGAAAATCACTGACAGTTATTTGCCTCTCTCAGCAGTGATTGTATTTACATGCACATTTGCTAAATGAACACACACTCAATCACACAGTCTTTGTGTTGTCATCAAGGGCTTATGCTATTTCTATGCCTGTGGGCGTTGTTTTCTTCATATTCAGTTTAAAATTACAAACTGGCATGCAGAGCACTCACACAGGAGTCGTTTCCTTAAAAACAAACACACACACAAATATGTGGCCTTTCTCCTCAGCCTACGGCTGTCAGCACTGACTTGGGAAGTCAGAGGCTATGCAACCTTAAAATAACACAGCGGTACTGTGGATAAACACAACAGAAGCCAGTATTTCAGGAGTAAAGGACAGAAGCTGAAAGCTGCCATTGGGTCATTCTTTGATCGCTCAGCTAGGAAACAAAAATAAACTAGAAAATAATTTCAGTTAAACATTACAATGTCAAATTGCCCTGTCTTTCATTTAATCTGCATTCCAATTCTTATTTAAAGGTGTAGTTCACCCCCAAAAAAGATTTACATTATTTTATGATTATTTACCTCATGTCTTCATAAATTCTTCATAAATTCTTCAGAATTATGGAAACGGCATACAGGATTGGAACAACTGAATGGTGAGAATAATAATTAACATTTGGGTAAACTGTTTCTATATAGATAGATAGATAGATAGATAGATAGATAGATAGATAGATAGATCGATCACAGATAAAGTTTGGACTGAGAATTGAATTTCTGGTCATTTAACAAAGAAAACTGAAATCCAATTCCAATTTATGTCACAGGAAATAGTGGCCTATTTGGACACTCCTAACAAACTGAATTGAATTTTCCCAAGCTGGCACACAAAATACCATTATTAACTTCAGATCTGAACTTTCAGAGTTCAAAATTGGGGATGCGGAGGTTCTGCAAAGTATGGCACAATATAACAGACCTATAAAATGCAATAGAAAACTGTCATTGAGTAATAGTGCAGCCTAGTAGTGCTGTGACTAAATGATGTTTTCGTGTATTGGGAGAGTATGTGCAGTAATTTTTCAAGAATCTAGGTTTGAATCGAGCCAGACCTCCCATGAGCCATTTTTCTGCTTCCATCTACTCTTTCCTCATCCCCATTTCCCTCTCTCTCCCTTTCTTTGGCTCTCAGACATTGATAAATTGCTCTGTGCTGTGCAGGTAATCCATCTTCTGAGACCCCAGACCCAAATCTTCGGGTCTGAGAGTATTCTCTGCCTCTGTTCTCGCTCTCGTTTCCCTCACATTCCCCTCAGCTCAAGGTTACTGTGCTCTGTAGTGCTGTTCAGAAACCATGCGACAAATTACTTCAACCTGAGAGGAGAAAAAAGAGGACAGGGAAACACGAAGAGTGAGGGAAAAAAGCTTGATATGCTGAAAAATGTGTGAAAAGGAGTGAAAGAGGACAAGAAAGATGTTTGGCGGTTCCTAAAAGCAATCTGCCTCCATAATGTAACTTAATGGAAATTACTGACAAATAATTGGAGTAAAAAACTGGAGTTTAGTGGCTTTTAGTCCTTATCTATTAGCTGAGGTCATCTATATTCTATTGTAATCCTAAGCATTGAAAAAGCTAATTTTTGTTGCAGTTTCAAAGAAACAGATCAAAAATACATTTTGCGCTCATTTACATCTAATTTAACAAATCTAAATTTACAATGCAAAGAAAATTTTATTATTCCTAATACTACCTGCCTATAATAACATTAGCAAGTAGAAAAGTAATGCAATACACCTGTGATATAACTACAGTCTATCTATCTATCTATCTATCTAATATAAACTCAGAATTGCAAGAAAAAAAGTCTGAATTGTGAGATAAACAGTCACAATTTATTTTTTAATCCCTTGGCGGAAACAAGCTTCCATACTCATGAGAGACCAGAAGACTGGACCACATTCAACCATAGTGTGAAAGTAGCCAATGATACACATATTATACAAAAGCATATTATATCAGCCTTTAATATGACAGCAGGTTTTACCAAGAAAGGTTGCTACTGATGTAAAGGCACTCATATTTCTTGGTGTATATGTGTGTGTTATGAACCTGACTATGTGTGTTGGCAGGTACTGGTCCACTGGTGCATGCAATAGAGACAGAATGAGCAAGGTGACATTGTCCTGACATCACACTACATCATAATTTGGACACGTGCTAGAGCTCATCTGGAGGTTAATACAGTTCTTTATTCATAATAACGAGTCACTCTGTTCCTCTACTGCATGCATGACCTCCAGCAAAGCGTAATGTCACCTTAAACTTTCACTAACCAGTCTACATGTCAAAAACCATTAAGAGCAAAGAAATACAGTCTTAATCTTAATCTTATAATGTCCTTGCAAATCTATTTTAGATCCAACTTTGGATAATCAGATGCTTGTAAAGTCAAAGTCAATCAAACATGGCCATGAAATAACCAAGTTATAAAGTTGGATCTATTTAAGAAACAACAAATGTTGAATGTTAAACGAACTTACCATCTTTTAAACATTAAAGTGACAATTGACAATTATTTAAGGTATAGTGGAATGATGGGGTACAACAAAACTCACAGACACAGATAGATAAATTAATTAAACAATTAAAATATTTTTTTATGAAAATGTGATTGATCTATTAATGAAAAAATTGTAAATATATATTTTATCATGGCAAAGTTATGCTGTTAATAAATTAATAAATATTATAAATTAATAAATATTATAAATAAAATATTATTATAATATAATATCAATATGAATTTTTATCATATATATCATAGTAATATAAAAAGCTGTTGGAATGCTGATATTCTGATATATCCAAAACTCTCTATTATCTGAAAATGAAGTATTAGTAATTAGTAATTTATTGGAAAGGTTGTTTTATCTGTTTTCTATTCTGAGACAAAAGCCCTAGTCTAACCGGTCACTATTAGATCAGCTGGAATGTTGGAAACAAAAGAAAGCTCCAGTAAAATGTATCTCTTCTGATCTAACACCATCTTCGGTTGTCCTCCTGACCTTTACGATGCCCTTGTCATTCACGGCATAATTAACCCAGCTTTTCACTCAGGCTGCGCTACACCGGTCTCACTCATCCTCTTAACCTTGTTGATTTTGCAGAGGAATGCACTTAAACCTCTCGTAAAACATGGCATTTTAGAATGAATGACTCCATCTGTTTTCTTTTTCCCCGTCTCTTTCTGAAAAAAGGTGTGCGTTTCCCTTGAACTCAACCAAACAATGGAGCCCCTCCGTCTAATTCCTCTATCTGATCATCTATCTGAATTCCTTCAGCTGATTGCATGCCATGTCAAAAACACTAATAAGTCCCTGTTAAAGGTCTGGTGTCTGGTGTTTATTTCTTTTAAAATATGGGGTTTTAGTCTTTTTCAGTCAAACAACATCGGGGCCCATTAATAATTCAAAGAAAGCCTTCTCTATGTATTACCATGGAGAAGAATGTGTAATCTTTATTAGACAAATGGACATGGGAAAAAAGCAATATAAATGGGTAAATAAATGTAAGAAGGGAATAACCAATCACAATTCAGTATGCAAATACAATTAGTGTAATGTTGAGTCATTGGAAGATTTTCTAACTTCAATCTTAAAAGAAATAAAATGCATTAAATAATATTTATAATTGATATTTGAAGACTGAATTTATTAAAGTTTGAATGGTGTTAAGTGATTTGGGCTGAATAGCAGAACATTCACTGTAAGTGACAGATTTTTCTCTCTCTCAAATGTTTGCTGTATTTTATATTATTTTCCATATAGTCTTCTTATCAAGAGTGTTTTCTGGAACTTTGAACTTCAGCTTTCCCCATGGACGAAGCGGAGTCCAACATGTAACATTTCCATCACACACTTGAGGAATTCGGCCAATCACAACGCACTGGATAGCTGGCCAATCAGAGCACACCTCGCTTTTTCAGACCGATGAGCTTTGTAAAAATCGACGCGTTTCAGAAAGGCGGGGCATAGAGGAGAAACAATAATGTACAGTATGTGGAAAATAATGTTTTTTGAACCTTAAACTGCATAAACACATTTCATTACACCAAATACACAAAATAATGTTATTTTTAGCAGCATCATATGACCCCTTTAAGAACTTCCACTCTCTTATTGACTGAGTTTCCATCATCCTTTTTAAATCAGCTGAGCTCAAAGGACATGACATGACATTTAGTCAAAAATGTCATAGTAAATAACTGCATCTAAAAAGCTTTGAAAAATAAAGTGGCAATTCAATGTTTAAAAGGCCACTAAACAAACAAATAAAATGCATTCACAATGAAAACACAATATGCAATTTGCAACACTTCCATTGCAAATTCTTCACATGTATCTAGTGAGTTTTACTGGGTAGTGGTTAATAAAACTGTGTGCATAGTTGCAATGCTTTCCTTGAGAGCACAAAACCCATACTCAGAACTCCAGCTGTAGGCTGAAACATACACATTCAACACATAAAACCATCCAGTCTCCAGAGATGCATTACACAAGTCTGTCGAAATCTTTCATACTATTTTCACACAATGACAAAGTCTCGAGTGTCTAATGTAAACCAGCTATGCTGATCGCTGCCTAAAAATCACGGCTCTACCGGACCAGGCGGTATCCTCCTTCAAGGCAGTACTGCTTTGATCATGGAGAACTTCGATCTGGCTCGGTCCAGCTAATCCCTGTGAGATCGCTCACCCATGTTCAAGGGGAAGAACCTGATGTTTTCTCTGACTTGGTTCTGGGGTGGATTACAGGCCTTCATGCTTTGGAGGATGTGCTGGCAGTGATTACGGGGTACAGCAGCAACCTGACTGGACTCTTGAAATACAGTTTTGAGTTCCACTAAAAAAAACAAACCACCCACTCCGCAAAATCTACAGTGGGTTTAGACATCTGCTGCATTTGGCACTGTGAAACTAGTTTTTATGTGTCATGGATGCTGTTCGACATCATACTGATATAATTATTATCTGAGAAAGTGTTGTATTACGCACACACACACACACACACACACACAACAAAATCACAATAATATTCCCCAAACTGTGCTGAAATTTACCAAGACACCAAGCCTGCAATCAAAATGTAAACTCAAACATTTCTCATTACCCTCATCGTATGTGAATAAATGTCTTAAAGTATTTATAGTCTAAGTGAGCTGGCACTGGATGTCAATGTAACGATCAGAAAGACATCAAGCTCCAATGTTTGGCAGTTAATTTTTGGTTGGAAATTCATTGAGTTGATGTCTTTGTCTTTAGATCAAGCTCCAGCTTTAGACTGACGTTGAATTTTGGTTACTTGATACAATGATTAAAACTAACGAAATATCAACATCTAAAGATTTTATAATTTGACATTGTGTGGATGCTAATTTATTTTGGTAGACATTGGGTTTTGATTACCATACCTTGTTACTAAATGTCAATGTCTGATGTCAATATGATTTTGGTTACTGAATTTTGGCTACTGCCACGACTGAAAACCAACAAAATATCCACGTCAAATAAACATTTACATTATACATTGTCCTGGTACTGAATTTTGGGCACGCACAATCAGAACCTATATTTAACCAAATATCAACATCTTATAACTTTGGTGGCCTTCTGGGATACTTGTACAAAAGAAGCAAAACCCACTGAATTCAAAGCCCTACAAAAGCTTTGAGCTAAAATACAGCAAGCACACCCTGAAAATAAATCTTTCAACATGTCATACCTATGAAAAGAGCAGGTTGTTAAAGGGGTCATATGATGCTGCTAAAAAGAACATTATTTTGTGTGTTTGGTATAATGAAATGTGTTTATGCGGTTTAAAGTTCAAAAAACACATTATTTTCCACATACTGTACATTATTGTTTCTCCTCTATGCCCTGCCTTTTTGAAACGCGTAGATTTTTACAAAGCTCATCGGTCTGAAAAAGCGAGGTGTGCTGTGATTGGCCAGCTATCCAGTGCGTTGTGATTGGCCGAATACCTCAAGTGTGAGATGGAAATGTTACGCCCCTCACCATAATGTTGATGCCGTGTGAGGTAGATATGTGGGGGCGTGTTAGAACGAGCCGTTTTAGGTAGGTGTGGCTGACTCTGAACTTTTATAAAGAATATTTCTTTGGATTTGAGACTTCAGTCTTTGCAACTTTACAGATCTTCTTTATGCACCAAGAGCTTGTTATACTCCAAAGAAAAAGGAAAAATGTAAATTGCATCATATGACCCCTTTAAGACTAACCATTACCTGCTGTGAGACCTTCAGTTGTAAAAAACTGAAATTAACAGTTCATAAAGCACTGGACCATGTTGTTGTGAATCTAAGTTTCAACCTATAAACAGCTTTGACTTACAATAGTTGTCAACAATCCTCCATTGTCGTAAGAAGCTATCAGGTCACAGTCTATAAAGCCACCATATATTATTCACAGTCATTTCCAACAAGAAGTAATCTGTCCCAAATGAGCACACCAAATCCTACAGAGACATGCATATTCAGTTCTCCCATTGCTGAGCTGTTTACATTTCTGCCCTAGTGACACCATTACACCCCGGCATCAAGACAAAGCCTCCCGCTGGACAGGAGGGAGTGTCATTTACAGTAGAACGCCTGCTGGATTGAGCCGACGTCAGCAACCCCTTCCCGTTTATTCCTACCAGTCTGTACTGAAAAAGCGACCTCTTTATATGATAATGCCTTGCTCACCTGAGAGGCATAAAAAGAGCATTAAACGTGTAATATGTATGAAGCTCACGCCCATCACGTGTTGCTGCCGTGGCAACAGTGCTCTGTTGGAAATGGGAGCTGTGTGTGCGCATGGGATTGAAATGAACATGCTTCTGTTTAGCGGGTGTAATCTAAAGACGAAACCTCAGGGGACGTTCACAACACAGCAAGTCCCACAGCACAAGTTCTATGAGCTGTAGGCTACTACTGTTCCAGTATTCTGCGTTCCATTCACAGTTATATTCCTACTTCAGGAACTACTTGGAAGATGACGGGTAAGCTTTGTTGGTGTTCAAATGTCAATAGAAGAACCATTTTGGGTTCTGGAAAGAATATTTTAATAATCTGAAGGATCATTTTCCATAATAACAAACCTTCATTCATAAAAATAATGGTTCTTTATTGGCATCTATGGTTCAAGGTTCTTTGGGGAAACCAAAATGGTTCTTCTATGGCATCACTGTGTTTTTTATGAAGTGGAAAGTTTCCGTGGATGTTAAAGGTTCTTCTGGAACCAAAGATGCCAATAAAGAACCTTTATTTTAAAGAGTAATAGCATTTATTCTGCATGTAAAAGATTATCAAAGGAGCATAATTTACTATGTTTTAAACACTTGACTCTGCAGATCTTGCTAAACATTTAAGTTTTTGCCATCAAACAATGTAGGAACTTTTAATTTATTTGAGTTTTATAAGTCAATGTTCATCACTTCCCTCTATTCTATTGCACTTTTTTAGGAGGAAATTAGAAAATTTTACTTCCAGAGTGCAATGGAACGCAGCATACTGCAAGATCTCCAGATGGATCGTATACCAGAATGAGGCTTTTCCCTTCGGTTCATGTCACAACACTGCTCACTAATCATCATGTCGGTGAAGATCCTGCAGAGAAAAGCCCAAACACTTGCCCAAACAGTTACATCTCCTTTAAAATTGCCTCCGGCTTAAAGAGCGCTCTCATGGCCACCTCTCCAGTGATCCCCTCTCCTTTCCATCAGCCCCTCCACCTCCAGCTCATTTTAATGGGCACCTGCAGGTCACTTGCAGCTGGCAGAACTGGCCATAAAATCTGGAGACCAACAGCAGGTCTGAAACACGAGCCACGGGCACATCAGATCAATGGTGCTCTTAAAAAACAGCAAAATACTACTTTTAGTAATAATAGTTATATTATACACACACACACAGATTTATGACATCATCTTAGACACTGCCCATGATAAGGAGATCTAAATGCAGATGCAATGTTTTGGACTAGTGAGGGCCAGACTTTTTTTTTTTTTTTTTTTTTAAAGGATAAACGGTGCAATTATTGAAATGAAGAACATAATAGATGCCATATGCTTGCAAATGTTGCAACTGTGATCACGTTATATAGTTCTTAACATCTTAACACAAGCAGAGGAGTTTGTTTGTGACAGCACAGCGCCCCCTGTTCTTCTTAATGGATAATTATTGAATTGGGCAAACTGTGCTTTGGTTTCCAAAAAAACAACAAAAAAAACACTGATCAATAATTTCAAAAGATAGGGTTTGACTGTAAACCATTTCTGTCTAGGTGTAAATCATACTGATGATCTGCTTATAGGCTACAAAGCTCCCGGTATTAGACGCTGAAAATGAAATGAGCACACGGCGAAACTTGATATTTACGCACACATGCATCCAATTACGCACTGCATATTTACCTATATATATATACTTTGTGCTTATGATTTGAGCTCTTGTGGAATCCACACCAAGTTCTGGTGCAGTACTACCTCAGCCAAAACCGATTAACTAATCAAAAGGGGTAGTTAATCATAAATGCGCTTCTCTCAGCACTCACGCTCGCCACCAAAGCCACAGCATGGTATGGCGTGTTTCTTTACAGTCTGTTTCACTTAACAGACTTCTTAAATCAAAGGAAAAAGCTGTTAGTCAGCAATTAATTTCGCCCCCTTTGGCCAGTTTCATCATGATCTCAGTCTCCTGGACGCGCACTGGATCAGATAGTGGATCAGCAACACGCCGCAGTGCCGTGTATGTTCAGCACTTCGCCCCTTATGTGCAACACTTCTGTGTGTTTTCAAACACAGTTTCATGCAAACTGCTATTTTTTCTTTCTCTTTATTTATTTGATTGTTTATTTTGTAAGCTGTGATTTGTTTTGCTAGTGAGAACAGCCAAACTATGATAAAAGAAGGGAATTAGTCGATAAATAGCAGTGCACGACAAAATCAAATTTAATTCTAGTTTGAAATCTTCACGTTGTACATTTCTTGGTTACTCCAAGATTATGTCCAAAATACGCACTGCAACACTGGAGTTAATGTATCACACTTCAGCATGAATATCCGATGTCATTTGTATCTGCATGACGCATTTCCATGTCAAAAACTGAATACAGAATATGCATGTGACATCAGCCTACCTTGCTAGAGTAGGGTCCGGGAATGAGTAGTTGTAATGCCTGTCTCTTCAGCTCCACCAGCCGTGCGTTGCAGTTCTCGCACCAGATGCCCCGATCAGAACCAGGTGAGCTCCCGCTACCCGAGGCTGGAGAACCAGTGCCGAACCCTGGAGATCCGCCTAAAGAACCGGGTGAACCGGTGCTGATTCCAGGAGATATCGTAACAGGTGAGCCGGAGAAAGAGCCCGGGGATGATATTCCTGATCCGGGGGACGGGGTTCCAGAGGACCCGGGCATGGAGCCCGCACCTTCAGGGACCGGGCGACTGGCGCTCCGAGACTCCTCATAAGCCTTTCGGTACCAGGTTTCAGGAGAGAATGATGCTGACTTCGTAGGGGATGAATCGGTCATCTGCAAGAAATGATAGTTGCGGATGAAAAGCAGTGATTGAAACATTAATGTCTGGGTTACAGATATGGTAAATGTGAAAAAAAGTGTGCAAAGTGGTTTATTATTTTGCATATTGAGTTTGACATTGAATTAGATTGTTGATTTTCTTCACAAGAAGATCATTTATTGCCCTGAATATGCACATAACTTTACATAAAATAGCTATAATAAACATAATAAATCTTACCCCATATTTTCTACTCCTGGTCCCAGATCTTTCTTTATTCCCTGTTAGAGAGGTCATGATAAAGCCTGATAGAGAGGGACTGATTAAATAACTGTGCTCCTTGTTACATCCACAACTAAAAGATCCAAAAATCAATCTCTGGCCAGTTCAGTAGCCCTACTGAAGTCCAGTCTCAGCGACTAGTACCATGCAGAAATCTATCCATCTTCCACAGTGGAATATGAATAACAGATGGTCCAATCTGAAATGTCCAACAGTGGATAATCCAGTTCTTTCTTATGCTCTCTGCTATGCTGAATCCATGTGCAGTGCTTTAGATTTCACAGCATCCCAGCACAGGAGCATTTTCCCATGCATATGGACTTGTGTGAAGCGCAGTCTGACAGTAGATCAGGTTGTTGGAGGACTGATCTCTGCGCTGCTCTCACTCCAGAGGAGCGCACACATCTGTCTCTGGGTAGACTGGCCACGCCCCATCCGCGCCTCTCAGCGAATAGCATGTCCGAGATCTACTGATTGACATGTGGGAGTGTACTGTTGTCCACACGCTAAACTAAACTACTAGTTTCTTTATTAAAAGTCAATTTTGACTTTCGGAAATTCTATCAGTGTTGTTCTGTTAGCAGTTCGTCTCGCGCAACAAAAATGGTATTGAACCAAATATCAACTATATGTTTATCTACGTATTTTTATTTATATGTGCAGATTTATAATAAATAATAATGACACCATTAGCCTAATCTAACTTATGTGGTTACTCAAAAACGTGTATAATCTACATAAATGTAAAAATACACACACACACATTTTTTTAACACCATTTAAGAATCAACGAACGCGAATCAATCAAAAATTCAATACGATTTGGAGCATAATATTAGCAATATAAAAAAAAGCAAATCTATTTAAAACGGTATAATATTATTTTTTTTAAATAATATTATGATCAGTGTTGGGGAAAGTTACTTTTAAAAGTAATGCATTACAATATTGCATTACGCCATAAAAAAAGTAACTAATTACGGTACTTAGTTACTTTCTATGGAAAGTAATGCATTACGTTACTTTTTAAATCTGGACAGGGCTTGCTTGTTTGTTTTTAAAATAAAAAAGTTATATTTTTGGCAAATATAAAAGTCTTTTCACACCAAAAGTGAAATGAATAAGCCTCAGGCTGAAGGAAAAGTAAATTCATGTCCGTACAGTAGAATGCAGAAGAAGAAATTTCAACACTTCAGCAATAAACAAAGACACAAATGTTTGTCTAGAGTAATTTGTGCTTATTAGTACGGTTGAACTGGATCATCGAAGGTCAGAAGCAAAGACATCGGTTAATAGAATGGGATTAAATACATAAAGAATATTTGTGTTGTTTAACATTTAATTATTGCAGGTTTTAGTCTGAGTTGCATTATTTTTATTCATTTTGAGGAATACTGAATCTGTTTTTTTTTTTAATTAATGCATATTCATATTTATTTTAGAACTACAGTAACATCTTCTGATTTCTCTCAACATGGGGACAGGAGAGCTGTCAGTCAAGAAATTGGAAAAAAAAAGTAACTTGCTTTACTTATTTGAAAAAGTTACTCAGATATTCTCAAAAGCAATGCGTTACTTTTCTAGTTACTTGAAAAAAGTAATCTGATTACGTAACTTGCGTTACTTGTAATATATTACCCCCAACACTGATCATGATATTAAAATATTATAGTGTTCCAGGTCAAATGCTCAAAAATCTTCAACTGCTTACACTGCCTGCAAACATGTCATTTGAACCAAGTATATACACTTATTATGAAACCAACAACAAACATTTGCAATATCATTTTGCAATATTTGGCAGTATTTCTTAATTGACCAAACGCTGTTGAATTGGCATGAAAACAAATGGGCAGTATTGTTTTGGCTGTATTGTTAGTAGGAATTTGAAGGGACATTTTGTAAGCATGGGAAAGTAGCGCCACCTACTGCTCACACACCTAAATTAAACACTCCTAACCATAACACACCGCTTTGAGACTCTCAACAGTAAGAAATTAGCAAACGACCATCAGTTTTTAGTCAAATGAAACAGTACTGCTTTATCGTACATTCTTAAGATAAAGATACACATACCTATATAACCTTAGCATAAACAAAGAGGAAACTGTCATAAACCTAAAAACTCAGCATTGTCCAGATTATTTGTTAATCTATCCTTGAACCACTGAATCTTCACCTTTACTTTATGATACATAAAAAAGTATATATAAACAGGAAAGCCTGAGATGGTTATTGTAGCCTTTTCCAGTTTTTACAATATTGTACACAATACCTCATGCACTATTTGGGGTTTCTCAAATTACAGATTACTCAATATATTTAGTTTCACACTATTCTCTGAGAGTAATGCATTTCATTGTTGTGTAAGGTATACTGATAAAGTACGCCCAGAATTTTTTTTTCGAACTATAATGTTCAATTGTAATACAATTACATTGTATCAGTGATCAGTTCTTTTTTTTCTTCATCAGAGAACTGCTTCTCTGGTCAGTTCACAGAGGGCAACTCATGGGACACAGGTTAATTAGAAAAAAATGAGCTGCAAGAATATGCCACCCCTTCATAAAACCTGTGGTATCAGAGTCTGCTAATGAAACTGAAAGAAGAAAGACACCACACACTGACTTTATAATGAAGCTAAACCTGCTTCATTAATAGGGAGAATGATCATCAGTCCATGATACACCCTCTCAGTCTTGCACACATTCTCCACTTTAAAGCCTATTTGAATAATTATGAATAGAGTAAAATATCATATTGTGTAATTTTGCCAAACTATACAATAAGGAAAGAGTATTTGGGCATTATGAACACCATTAATGATGTATACCATGGGTAAAGAGTCAAAATAACATGTGCAGTATATTATTTATTATGGTAACTGAGATGATTTTGTTTATGATACCTTGATCCTAACCTATAAAACTACTTATTCATTTGATCTATTCATGCCATCAGCCATCATCGAGTGTCATCAAAGGTCATCATGCTCACAAAGTCCTTGTAGAGAATGACATTTTTATCAGGATCAACAGCTGCAGACAGCATTTCATCTATCTCTTCCTGTGTGAAGGGCTCTCCTTCAGAAGACAGAGAAATGAAAAACTTTTGCACATCGCATTGCACATCGATTTCAAAATGTCAGAAGCCTATACTAAAATACAAACGACTATTTTCAATAGTCATAATTGACATACCTTCTTGTGTTAAATACTTGGTGAGTTCCTCTGGTTCCAAGTGGCCTTTTTTCTGTTGATCTAACACCTTTAAAGAGAGATAACAGCACCATTACATTAATTCATTCCATTGAGGTCTTCATTTTTATATCCAGTTTAAGGTTTTTGAAGGTTTTTTTTTTCTCTGTAGTGTATCCAAGGTAAATTCAAACAACAAAAGAAGAATAACAAAAATGTTTAAGTGTCAGAGCATTAGGCACCTCAAAGGCCTGAAGGAGCAGGTCTTCTGTAATAGGACGAAACCTGCAATAAAACGGAAGCAGAGCTAAAACTGTCACCAATACTGGACTTTTCGATCAAAAATGTGTAAAGTGGTTCATCTATGTTTCACCGTTTAAAACACTTAATTGAATTTTTTTAAGCATATTTTTTGGGCATGTTTTCAGGTGTACAATTGGAAATAATAGTTTCCAGTGTTGGTGGTGGCCAGTGTTATTTTAGAATTATTTTTATATAAATGATTTCTAATATTTTGAATTAACTTTTATTTTTTATGTTTTTGTTTTAAATTAATTTTACGTTTTAGTATTTTGAATGTGCATTTGCACATTTTTATTAATGTTATAATATATATATACAGTGGGGCAAAAAAGTATTTAGTCAGCCACCAATTGTGCAAGTTCTCCCACTTAAAAAGATGAGAGAGGCCTGTAATTTTCATCATAGGTATACCTCAACTATGAGAGACAAAATGAGAAAAAAAATCCAGAAAATCACATTGTAGGTTTTTTTTCTCATTTTGTCTCTCATAGTTGAGGTATACCTATGATGAAAATTACAGGCCTCTCTCATCTTTTTAAGTGGGAGAACTTGCACAATTGGTGGCTGACTATATACTTTTTTTCCCCACTGTATATATATATATATATATATATATTACACGCGAAAGGTCCCCGGTTTGAAACCGGGCAGAAACATCCTGTAGCTTTTGGGGAAGTCGTGGCCTAACGGTTAGAGAGTCGGACTTGTAACCCAAAGGTTGCGGGTTCGAGTCTCGTACCGGCAGGGATTGTAGGGGGGGGGAGTGAATGTACAGCGCTCTCTTCCACCTTCAATACCACGACTGAGGTGCCCTTGAGCAAGGCACCGAATCCCCAACTGCTCCCCGGGTGCCGCAGCATAGATGGCTGTGTTCACGTGTGTGTGCACTTTGGATGGGTTAAATGCAGAGCACTAATTCTGAGTATGGGTCACCATACTTGGCCACATGTCACTTCACTATATTTTATATTATTATTTATTTTATTTAGTTGCCAAGGCAACTTTTCTCATTTAAGTTTTTTTTAAGTTCACTTTTTCTTCTAATACTTATTTTAGTTTCAGCTTTATTTCAATTACCAAAACTATTTTTAGTAATTTTAGGGAACAATAACAACACTATCTGTAAAAGTTAGGAAAAAAATTGCATAAGTATAACTCAGAAATCTCTTGGATGACATGAAAGTAATTTTTTTAATAATTTATATTTTAAATAACAAAATGGCCATATTAGACAACACCATTTAGACATAGAAAGACACTTACATTTAGTCATTTAGCAGACGCTTTTATCCAAAGCGACTTACAAATGAGGACAATGGAAGCAATCAAAACTAACAAAACAGCAATGATATACATGTGCTATAACAAGTCTCAGTTAGCTTAAAAACAATCTGTTTTGGCAGGGATATCTGATTATTTGTAATTTTGCAGAAAGCTCAAGATGAATGTGATTTGACCTATTGACCCTAATCACTTCACTCTCAGTGACAGTCTTACTTGCGCTCCAGCAGGATTTTAGTAATAGTTGGAAGAAACTTCTCATAGCGCACAAACCCAGTGGGCTCTTCGTCTTCAAGCTGTAGAAACATCATAATTTCTTATCTACTCAGCCTGCAAGAGTCAATATCTAAATGAGCCAAATGTAAAAACAAACCACAGACCTCAGCAATGATATCATGTAGTTCCGCTTCCGATGGAAAACAGCCAAGTGAACGGATAATGGTGCCTATTTCTCTTTTACAATGAAAAATATCAGTGTTAAACTTACAAGACACCCTCACATGTAGAAAACAAACAGGTGTCAGAGAGCAAATCTGAAGAAAACTCTGAAATGTTACCTGACATCAACAGTCTTGTTGGATTCGTGATCAAACACCTCAAATGCGTTACTTATCCTCTTTTGAGTTTCGGTTATAATAGATTCTGAAAAAAAAGAAAATTATGTATTTCAGCAAATTTTACAAAGACGTCTAATTTTAGACGTCTCAGTTAATGCTGTATCCTATGTATTTAATTTACTATACTTTAATTATATTTTATTTTCCAAGCAACTGGCAGTCTTGTGCTGTCTCTTTTACTTTACAACGTTAGCTAGCTATTTATTCGATACTTTAAACAAAGCATTTAGTGGATAGCAATTGTAATAATGACAACTGAGCTACAAACAACACGTAAGAGTACAAATGCTACAATGTATATCGTAAGCTTGAAAGGAAAGAAAGTTTAAAGTAACAACATTACCTGCGTTGGACTTGTCCGCCATGTCTGGGCAACACTGGTTGCTAGGTAACGTGAACACTGAGTCACTGACTGGTCTTGTGATTATTTGTTCGTGACGTCGTTACTCACGTTGCAGTTTTGAAAAACAAATTTCTCACACTTTATTACAAAAATGTAGCTATTATTAAAAAAAAGAAGAAAAAAACAACAACGAAATGCGCTCTTGTGGCATTGAATAATAAAACTATACTACAATATTAAATGAGCAATATTTAATAGGTATTACTAAACAGTAATAATGAAAATATTTGTTTATTATTTGCCACCTGTACTGTATTCATTTATTTATTAACTGCATTCTATGTGCACATGAAAACTGACTGTAATTGTTTTGAAAACCACATTTCTCTAAAATGTATCATATATATACGTAGCTCTCATGAAATCCAAAATGAGCCAATATTTGGCATGACATTTCAAAATGTCTCACTTTCAACATTTGATATGTTATCTATATTCTATTGTGAATAAAATATAAGTTTATGAGATTTGTAAATTATTCCATTCCTTTTTTACTCACAATTTGTACAGTGTCCCAACTTTTTTGGAATTGGGTTTGTATATGGACCTAGGTCAGTCTTTAAGAAGTTCTCTGGCAATGTTGATATGTTAATATACTATTTTTATGTGCTCTTGTGGCATTCAATAAAATAATGATACTACAATATTAAATTAGGGATATACTGATATTTAATATTATGCTTTTATAACATAAAATGTTTTATATGAATAGCATATAGCCTTTTAGAAAAAAAACATTGTTTTTATTGTAATATTGTTAATACTGCATGTTAATATATATACATATGCTTTTATGTACTCTTGTGTCATTAAATAATAAAATGATACTACAATAGCAATATTTAATATTATAATAAACACTTTATATAAGTGATTTATTTAGCATAGTATGTGCCTTATCTGTAGGCTAGCTACTGTATTTATTTATTTACTTACTTATTTACTGCATTTTCTGTGCATATGAAAAGTGACTGCAATTGTTTTGTAAGTGTTTTGCAAACCAAATTTCACTAAAATGTATATACATATTTAAGCTAACTTTTAAGAAAAAGTCATAATAATTACAATTTATGCAAAATGATGTAGGCCCACTCTGGCAATGCTGATATGTATACTCTGTAAAAAAATATATTTTTTGTGAGTTTGGGGCATTGAAAAAAATGATACTACAATATTAAATAAGCAATATTTTTGATGCCTTGACCCCAGCCTCAGTCCATTCCTTGTGAAGTTCACTCAAATTCTTGAATCGATTTTGCTTGACAATCCTCATGAGGCTGCGGTTCTCTCGGTTGGTTGTTCATCTTTTTCTTCCACACTTTTTCCTTCCACTCAACTTTGTGTTAACATGCTTGGATACAGCACTCTGTGAACAGCCAGCTTCTTTGGCAATGAATGTTTGTGGCTTACCCTCCTTGTGAAGGGTGTCAATGATTGTCTTCTGGACAACTGTCAGATCAGCAGTCTTCCCCATGATTGTGTAGCCTAGTGAACCAAACCGAGAGACCATTTTGAAGGCTCAGGAAACCTTCGCAGGTGTTTTGAGTTGATTAGCTGATTGGCATGTCACCATATTGTAATTTGTTGAGATAATGAATTGGTGGGTTTTTCTTAAATGTGAACCAAAATCATCACAATTAAAAGAACCAAAGACTTAAACTACTTCAGTCTGTGTGCACTGAATTTATTTAATACACGAGTTTCACAATTTGAGTTGAATTACTGAAATAAAGGAACTTTTCCACGACATTCTAATTTATTGTGATGCACCTGTATATTATTATTATATAATATATTAGGCTATTATTTTTTCATAAAATTTTCATTCATTTATGGTATATTTACTATTTGCTTTATCAGTACTGTATTCAGATTTGTTTATTATAGTTTTCTGAACATATTAAAAGTGACGGAAACTGAATACTGATATTTTCTCTTATGCATATTTAATAGTTATAGTGATATTTACGGTAGTTTGCTCATGTATTATGTGTTTTACGGTAGAGGATATAAGGCTCAACTGGCCCCGTCCTGCTCCGACTGCTGCCCGTCAGCGACCGCATCGAGCGCCTCATAACCTGCTCTTCCCGTTCATATTTCATACATTTGGGGTATAACATCTAAAGTAAAGGATCGAAACGGCGAGATGAGCTCAATGAATGTGAAGAAGCTGAAAGTAAACGAGCTGAAGGACGAGCTGAAGAAGAGGAGTCTGTGCGATAAAGGGCTGAAGGCTGAGCTGATGGCCCGGCTGCAGGCCGCTCTGGATCAGGAGGCGCTGTCCACCAACGGTTCTGAAGGACAGTACGAGGATGGAGACGGCCTCGGTGACATGGGCGATGAAGACCTTGAGGAAGATCTGGTTGGAGAGAACATGGAGGAGGATGGCGATAATGCGGAGGCTGAGGAGCAGCAGGATGATGACATGGAGGAGGAGGAGGAGGAGGAGGACGCCGGGGTAGAGATGGATAAATCAGATGAAGATGAAGATGTCCTGCTCAAAGAAGATGATGAAGAGATGGAGAAATTTGATGAGGATGATGTGGCTCTCGACGTGGGCCCTGGCGAGGGTGAGATTACGTGATGAAGCTTGTGCAATTCGTATTTTGTATATTGGTTCTGCCAGAATAATTCATTCTGACAGCAGAGAGCACAGGATTTGATGGCATTCTCAGGAGCTGGTGCCATTGGTGTCCCATTTGTGTTCCTTTGACTTACTACTGATGCAGTTAACAGAATACTAAACGTATTCACATCACAGTCATATAATTTAATAGATTGAATTGATGCAAAAGACAAAAACAAATAAATAAATAAATATAAAGACAAAAAATAATATTTTAATAATTTTAATGTATTTGTGCATTTTTATCTTTAAAAGTTTATTTTTTATCTGTATCTCAAACTTTGATATAATATTTATTGGCTACAAATTAAAATCTACTACTTCTATATTTATGGTCAGCTATACTATTTCTAGTTTTTAGGCATATGAATGAAAGATGACAAGCTTGTGTAGATGTTATATATCAAAATTAAACAAGATAATCTGCTACATCTGCAGGATTTTATGTCATTCCCAGGAGATGGTGCCTCTGGTGTCCTACTTTTGTCCCTTTAACTTTAATTGA
Source organism: Sinocyclocheilus grahami (assembly GCF_001515645.1). Classification (NCBI taxonomy): domain Eukaryota; kingdom Metazoa; phylum Chordata; class Actinopteri; order Cypriniformes; family Cyprinidae; genus Sinocyclocheilus; species Sinocyclocheilus grahami. Next base: position 1,567,957 of record NW_015505297.1, on the reverse strand, counting down.
ATAGACTTAACTTTATAAAGTGTTGCATTCATTCATTCATATACAGTATAAATAAATAAATGTTTAATTTATTTATTTTGATGTATCCCTATTTTTTATTTATGTAATGTGTCTATTTTATTTTTATTCATCACTAATCATTTATTTGCACTATGTCTCAAACTTTGATATAATATTTACATATTTATTGGCATAATATATATGTACATATACAGTACATATGTAAGTTAGTTTAAATTAAAAGACTAAATCTACTTCTATATGGTCAGCTATATTATTACTACTATTTTTTTAAAGCATGTAGATACAAAAGCTTGTTATACAGTATATAAAAAATAAACAAGAAAATCTCATTCAGAACATACTAGTCTTGTTCTGTCATGATTTGCATAAAACATTTTCTTTTCATTTCATCAGATACTGATTCAAATCAAATGATGTAAAAATGAAATGTTCAGGCACGAATAGGACCGTTTCCTGAGAATGACCCTTAATAGTGTACGTTTATTGGTTGAGCAGTAGGTTCTCAGGATCGCTGAACTGTAACGGGATGCTGAAGTGGAGCTACGAAGGACAAAAGCTCCAGATGGAGTCTGTGTGTAATGATCTCAGTTCATTTGTTTTGGAGTAGTGAGGACCTCATTGTTATTCTTTGTCGTCCTTTAGCAGATGCTTTCACCCCTTGGGGTAATGTTGGTTTAGGGGTTTGAACTTGGATCTGTAACCATAAAGCTGTGCCACCATTAAATCAATGTTGTCATTAAATGACAATTATACTGAATTCCTATAAAAGACTAGTTATTATCCATATTTACCTCGAAAATTGCTTCAGAAATTATGGATTTGTGAGTGATGTATGGCAGTTTGCATATTCCTGTTTTTAATTTTCGAATTATTTTTGTTCTGTCAAGCACAAGTTGCATACATAGGGAATGAGGTGCTTGTGAGCTTTGCCCATCACCAAATGTACCTTCATTATTTGCACACACTGTAACACCTTTCTTCAAGATGCATGCAATGTGAATCTGAAAATGTGTGTTACTTAGCTCAAAATAGCACAGTTTGCTGATATCTTGGCAACCACCTTCTGTTTGTTCCCATATACAGTGGGTACGGAAAGTATTAGCCCCTGAGTTAAATATATGAGTGTCACAGCAAAGGGTCTGAATACTTAGGACCATGTGATATTTCAGTTTTTCTTTTTTAATAAATCTGCAAAAATGTCAACAATTCTGTGTTTTTCTGTCAATATGGGGTGCTGTGTGTACATTAATGAGGGAAAAAAACCACTTAAATGATTTTAGCAAATGGCTGCAATATAACAAAGAGTGAAACATTTAAGGGGGTCTGAATAATTTCTGTACCCACTGTAAGTGCTGCAGTGTACAAACCACACTGTAAGGCATTGCTCTTTTATCTAAAACAGGTGAACTTATAATTAAATACACCTTTCTTTTAAAATACTACATTGCAATTTATGCACAAGCGAAATAACTAGAAATCCTCCAGTAATTATGTGGACCGTCATGCTACATCATGATGGGTCCAGCAGGGAGGTACGCCTCCTTATGTTTTATTGTTTTATTTCCAAAGGGGATGCGGACAAAGACAAGAATGATGAACAGAAGAATAAGAAGGGCGTAAAGAGACGCCGAGATGAACATGGAAGGGGCTACTTTGAATTTATTGAAGAAAGCAAATACAGCCGGTAAGAAATGTGCAGTCGGCCTCTGGTACTCCTGAGGTTCCGCTGCACCTTAAAGATTTACGACCAGTTTTGGCAGTAAAGAGCCAAATCTGACATGCTGTTCCTCATCCGTGCAAAGAAACACACATTTTTACTGAGCGTTTTTAATCACTTTACACCTATAAATAAAGGCATCTCTGTCATGGTATTTCTCTGTCAGTGGTATTTTACCGTAGGAATCTTGTTTCTAGGTCAAAGCTTGGGCTGTTAAAGGACGAAAAGTGTTTATCTGAGAATATTGTAAGGGTATTGATGCAGTTCCAGAAATTACATTTCATTTTCTATTCATGTTTTTGTATTCTGTATCAGATATGTTCTTTAGAAACTATGACTAAAGTGATCTGATGTATTTTTTGGTGTTCATTCTTATCTTTTTAATATTGTTTTATGTTTTCATGAAGTTTATTTTAATTTAAATATGTATTCAATTAATTATTGATGATGTGTTGTATTTTCCCAGGTAATATATAATGTATACCACTATATATATATATATATATATATATATATA
>NW_015505297.1:1555662-1565663 GCF_001515645.1 Sinocyclocheilus grahami | reverse complement strand
TATATATAAAATATATATATATATATATATATATATATATATATATATATATATAATATGGCCACATTTTCTACTTTTAAACAAATAGTAACTGCTGATTTTATTTAATAGTTTATTAGAAAATAGTTAATAAAAATAAGTAGAATTATTGTAAAAAGCAAACAGCACTGATGTGCTAAATGTTTAACCGATGTTTCACACCTGTACATTTTCTCAGTTGGGACATATTTAAAATCCAAGGGGAACTCAGTGGGAGCTTATCTTATAATGGCACTGAACTGAATTTGATTAAATTTCATAGTTGTTTTTTGATGGTTCCCTCAGGGCAAAGTCTCCCCAGCCTCCACTGGAGGAAGAGGACGAAGAGTTTGATGACACAACTGTATGTTTGGACACTTGTACGTATGAAATCTCATATAAATACTGCTAAAATATAGACTAAATAGTAAATGCTGAATTTCTCATAGCATAACATGCAGAATCAATTTCTGTAAAGTGTAAAATGTTCAGTGAGGTTATTAAAAGTCATTAAAAAGTTGGGAGTAGAATATTTGTTCTTCCTCTAAACTTTGGAAACATGATGTGCAACCGCTCTGTAGCTTTAGAAATAAAGCATCTGTCTCTTATTTTCCTCAGACAACTGTGACCTGCACTTCAAGGTGTCCCGGGATCGGTATAGTGCCTCCTCTCTCACCATGGAGAGTTTTGCATACCTGTGGGCCGGCGGACGAGCGTCTTATGGTGTGGAAAAAGGAAAAGCTTGCTTTGAAATGAAGGTGAGAGCATTGCTTTTGTATGGTTGCTATTTATAGTTGCCCTGTCATGACCTCAACCTTATTCTTGCATATCTTTGCACCAGATTATTGAGAAGATTCCTGTAAAACACATTTCCAGTAAAGGAATTGAGATTCATGATGTCCTGGTGGGTTGGTCTCTGGCCAATAGCTCTCTTTTGCTAGGTGAGGGTCTTTGATTTTTTTAAAGGAGCTGATCTAATAAATTAATGATGTCAAAGTGTTACTTTACATTACATGTTCACAGGGGAAGATGCGCACTCATATGGCTTTTCATCTAAAGCCAAGAAAACCAGCAACGGTTTGACGGAGGACTTTGGGGAGGCTTTTGATGAGAATGATGTTGTCGGTTGTTTTATTGTAAGTATCCATGTGCTTCCTCATCCACAGTGAGTTTTACATCTCTGTGCAATTACTAATCTTGACCACTAAGTGGTGCCATGTGTTCATACTCATTTTTTATTCCACAAGGATGCATTCAAATGATCAAAAGTGGCAGTTAAGACATTTAAAATGTTACACAAATTTCTATTTCAAATAAATGCTGTTCTTTTGAACTTTCTATTTGTCAAAGAAGCCAAAAAAAAAAAAAAGTATCACGGTTTCCACAAAAAATATTAAGCAGCACAACTGTTTTCAACATTAATAACAAAAAATGTTTCTTGAGCAGCAAATCAGCATATTAGAATGATTTCTGAAGGATCATGTGACACTGTAGACTGGAGTAATGATGCTGAAAATTCAGCCATCACAGGAATAAATTCAGGGCCGCTTCTAGGCATAGGCGAGCTAGGCTGAAGGGGCGCCAATGAGCGCACGTACTATATGTATGTGTGTGTGTGTGTGCGTCTTAAATGCATAACTAAAAATAAGACTTACACAAATATTTGAAATTTTATATTATTTTGTATATATATACATTTGTACATTTTTGTGTGCGTGTATAAAGAAAGTAGTATAGATGTATACAATATTTCACTTGTATATTAATATTTTAATACTAATTAATATATATTTCAATTTGATATATAAATATTTATATATTTCAATGTTTCAAAACCCAGTTTAGTTCTCAACATTGTGAAATTAAATGTTCAGCAAGTGTGGTATGTCTGTGTACTTTTGGCCACAGCACAGTATATCATGGTTGCTGTGTTTATTTGGCAGAACTTTGATGGTGAAGAAGTGGAAATTTCCTACTCCAAGAATGGACAGGATCTGGGAGCAGCTTTCAAAGTCAGTAAGGATGAGCTGGAGGGAAAGCAGTTCTTCCCTCACGTCCTCTGCCACAACTGTGCGGTTGAGTTCAACTTCGGCCAGCGTGAAACCCCGTTTTCCCCCCAACCTGACGGCTTTACGCTCCTGCAGCAGATCCCTGTTTGTGATCGCATCAGAGGACCAAAGGGGCCCGAGACCAAAGAAGACTGTGAGGTTGGTTTTATAGCCAAGGAAACTATTTTTTTTTCTTATGTCATCATTAAAAAGCCTTATCTAAATCTGCTGTAAATCTTCCCAGGTCATTGTCATGGTTGGACTGCCTGGATCTGGAAAAACGGAATGGGTTACAAAGCACACACAAGCCAACCCTGGAAAATACAACATTCTTGGAACAAACACAATCATTGAGAAAATGATGGTGAGTGCTGACATAAGAGAACGTTTTTAGACAATATAAACATCATATTCAGTGTTATTTTTCTGTTGAAATTCAGATTTCCAGTTTGAAGCGACAGATGAAGGATGTCACAAAGCTCTCAGCGATATCTCAGCGTGCTCCCCTCTTCCTCGGGAAATTCATCGAGATCGCTGCACGTAAAAAACGCAACTACATTCTTGACCAGGTGACTAAATATAATCGAGGGCTTACAAATACTTATCAAAATCACAGCATATACTAATCTCTCTTGAAATGTTACTCTTATTACGTTTATTTTTCATGTTAAAGGGTTAGTTCACCCAAAAATGAAAATTCTGTCATTAATTACTCACCCTCGTGTTGTTTCAAACCCGTAAGACTTTCGTTCATCTTCGGAACACAAATTACGATATTTTTGATGGAATCTGAGAGCTGTCTGACCCTGCATAGACAGCAACACAACTGAAATGTTCCCAAGTCCAGAAACGTAGCAAGGAGATCGGTAAAATAATCCATGTGACATCAGAGGTTCAACCACAATTATACGAAGCTACGAGAATACTTTTTGTGCGCAAAAGAAAAGAAAAAAAACTACTTTATTCAACAATTCGTCTCCTCCGCATCACCCTGGGGCCATTTTGGAAAATATCTGCTGGATGTAAACAGCGTATGCTGTTCTGTGTCAGCTGCGCCATGCGGATACGCTGTTTCCGTTCAGATCAAATCACAACAACATAGGAAACAGATCCGGCGTGACGCAGCGGACACGCTGCAGAGTAACACATACCTGCATCAATCGCCATAGACATAAACTTGCAAATTACATGCCTGTATAACGTCATTAATGTAAAATATTTTCCAAAGGTTAGCAGGTCTGCACTCAGTCACACACACCTTTGTGCTATTCCTGTTAAGGCAGTATTTGAGAGTAAACACCGTTTATAATCTAACCAAAACTCAGCTGTATTCCTAGAATTATTTTATTTTATTTTACAAGCTTAAAACTTTTAGTTATACTTTTAATTTTAGTTAACAATATGGTAAACACTGGTGTGTAATTCACAAAACTCCCAAAATGCCACACTATAATGTTTTGCAGGAATATACACGTTGCCTGTGGAAGGTCAGTGCTTCAGTGAAGTGCTTTATGTCGAGCTGCAGAAGGAAGAAGCTACCAAACTTCTTGAACAGTACAAAGAGGAGAGCAAAAAGTCCCTTCCTCCTGAGAAGAAGCCCAACCAGGGAGGTGTTCAACTAAAGAGGGGAGGCACTTGGGGACGAGGAGGCAAAAATCTGTTCAACCGTGGTGGAGGAGGACAGGGTCAGAGGGGAGGACGAGGAGGCTTTCAAAACCGAGGCAACTTTAGGGGTGATACGTTTCAATATTTATTTTTATTCATTATATACTTATTTGTATAGAGGAACATTAAAGACACCATAAAGCAGCACACTTTAGAATGAATCAGAATATTGTGCAGGAAATCATGTATAAATGATTCGGATTCTCTGACAGTGCCTGGACCTCGTGGTGGGTTCAGCAGACCACCGAGAGGCTTCCTTCCTCCCCCTGCCTTCCGAGGAGGCTTCAGCCGGGGTAGTTTCAACCGTGGCGGTGGGATGCCTAACAGAAGTGGTGCCCCCAGGCCGGGACCTGGACGTGGCAATATGGTTAACATGGGTAACAGGGGAGGAGCCATGAACAGGGGCAACATGGGACGAGGGGGAGGGGCCAACCGGGGCAACTTCAACCAGGTGAGAGATGTAAATCAGTTTTAGTTGGAAATAAAATTTTAGTCGTCGCTGTAAATTTTCAAATATTAAAAACAATACAAAAATGTGAACCAGGAATCATAAACCTGCTGTTTCCACAGAAGTCCAGGGATTTAGGAGGAAATAATCTAGGTTTTAAAAATGATGCTTTTTCATTTACTTAGAAATGTTTTGTTTTGTTTTATTTTATTTTAAAGTGAAATGAGGCTTAGTACTTAGCTCAGTTTTATTTTATTTATTTATTGAACCTTTATTGAACCAGGAGATAAAACTCTTGAGATATAAAATCTCTTTTACAAAAAGGGTCCTGGCTAAGACAGGCAGCACACATAGTTAAACATTTAAACAAAACAAAATACATTCATTCACATAAAGATATACACATGAATCAAAGCACGTATAATCGGGCAAATCCAAGACAAAATAATTTCAATTACACTTGAATTCATCGAAAGACCAACTCTACCAAAAACTAAAATGTGTATATATCACAAATCTGATTTTTTTTTTCTCATAGAAGTTCAGGGGTAATGCTTTGATGCTGTTTTGGGGGGTTTAGGTTATTGTTTTGTGTAGTTTATTTTATTAATGCATGTAGAGCTATTTTTTCCAGCTGTATTCCTAGAAGTGTTTTGTTTTTGTGGAATGTGCTACATTCTGCTTAATTCAGTTTAAAGGGGTCATATGATGCGATTTCAAGTTTTCCTTTCTCTTTGGAGTGTTACAAGCTGATTGTGCATAGATAAGATCCCTAAAGTTGCAAAGACTAAAGTCTCAAAACCAAAGAGATATTCTTTATCAAAGTTAAGACTCTGCCACGCCCCCCTTAAACGGCTCGTTCTAACACGCCCCCACATATCTACCTCACTATGTGGAAATATTTGCATAATGCCGCCTAAATGTGTACGCAAAGAAAGAAGGCGTGGTTTCAGAAAGCAAAAGCACTTTATTTGGCCTTCCGAAAGTAGATGCATTTAGGAATCTTTAAGATTACTTACAACAGAACAGCAATGCATTTTATGGACGACCGTTTCGTGAACCTAGGAGAGGAGGTAATTCTGACTTTGCTATGACAATCTGGCGCTTCTGAATCAGCTACTGTTTTGTTATTAGTTTAAGTATTTGCTATTGACTGTTCAAATGCGGAGTTTTGCGCATCGTGTGTGTGTGCGTGCGCGCGAGTGTGTGTGAGAGAGAGAGAGAGACAGGGTCACATCCGTCAGCTGTCTTAACCGTGGCTTGTGTACTGCACACACATACCAGCTTCATCACTGTGTCTGTCACGCGACTCTGTTCCCCTTTCGGGCTTGAACTGATGGTAAAACTAATGACATTATTTACTGTCTTTACATTTATTTTGAAAGCTGAAGCTCGAGATTATGGTAAGAGGGGTTACATTTCCGACGAGTGCTTGCGGTGTTCGGCCAATCACAATGCACTGGGTCAGCTGGCCAATCAGAGCAGACTGCGCTTGTCGGAAGGAGGGACTTTGTAGAAAACGAAGCGTTTGAGAGAGGCGGGGCATAGAGGACCTACAATAATGTACAGTATTTGAAAAATAATGTGTTTTTTGAACATTAAAGCATGTCAACATATTCTGTTACACCAAATACACAAAATAATGATCTTTAAAAAAGCATCATATGACCCCTTTAAAACTAAATTCAACCAAAATGTTAACCAGGAATCATAAATCTGCTGTTTCCACAGAAATTCAGAGGCCGAGGAGGAAACAATCGAGGTTTTAAAAACGGAAACTTTAGCATGAACAAAGCACAAGCTTTCAACCAGAGCTGGCAACAAGGGGTAAGTCCCTCAGAAAAACATGTATAAATATACTATAATTTATTTATATATGAAAACATTTTTAAATGAAAAATTTCTATTAATGGTCCTAAAAAATCATCTTTGTCTTCATCAGTTCTGGAATCAGAAGCCATGGAGTCAACAGTACCATCCTGGATATTACTGAATAATAGCTGTGATGGACTGATATCATATAAAGAACATCAGCTTTAACTTCCGAAGTCAGACGTTCATCTTATCTAATGTCCTTTTGTTTTTGTACAGATTTTAATAGGACATTACATATTGGGAGCTTTCAGAGCTTTACAGGTTACCTGTTACAGTTTTTTTAATGAATATTTTATGTTTGTCTTTGACCGCAGGTTTGTATGACAACGCGGTTCAATTCAGGAATCTCAGTATAACTTCAGGGTGGGATGTTTGTATGTTAAATCCTTTCAGGGTTCTGAATTTTATTTTTAATTAGACTCGTGTGAATCTTTGTGTAGCAGTAAAGCTCTGTAATATAAGAAGTCTACTGTATTGTTGAAGCACTTTGCAGTTATATGAAGAATATTTGTCTTGCTGCAATAATATTTATAGTTAAAAGAACATGAAACGTATAAACTAAGATAATGAAATTTGAGAAAAGACTTGTATAAAAGATCTGGTCAGATTTTGCAGACAGTATGTTTAAAGAAAAGGAGTTGAAATAACTGGAAATGTCAACCATAGTTGTATAATAATTGTGTGCTTTTTGGAAAATCTCTTCATTGGATTAGCAGTCCATCATTTTATGTTTAATTTATTTTACGAGTGCATTAAGAGTTTTTTTCCAGCTGTATTTCTTAGAAATTGAATGTTTTATTTTATTTTCTTGTTTTATTTTGAAATGTGGCTTACTGCTCCTTAAAGATTTGAACTTAATTTAAGTTGAATTTCATAATATATTTGGTCTTTTTGTAAATTATTTTATGTTTTAAAAGGGTATGCGTCTTTAACATAATCTTAGATGTGACCCCAATTTTTGTAGACCTGTAAAAATGTGTCGTTTGCTTCAAAATTATAGCAGTTAAATATCACTACTAGAATTTTGGACTACATAATCTTACATATGAATCAGTGATTATACAATTATTTCATAATAGTGTTGTCTTTATAGTAAAGCTTTCAAAGCATTCCAGGATGCCATTATGGGCTGTTAACAATAGACTGATTTTCTAATGCTTTAACGGAAAAATGTGTAATTATTGTAACTGCAAACAATTATAACACGTTTGAAAGTTTCTTTCGCTTATCTATAATTCTATAAGGCTTTTACCTAGCCATTCAATTTAACCAGTAGGTTGATTACTTGTTCTCTAGTGACTGAATGAATTATGCATCTATATTGTTTTTTCTTTTTCTTTTAGAATTGCAGATAATCTCATGTGTCAGTATTGTTAAGATGTCCTCTATGTTTCCAGACATATGATGCAATGACAAATATGTTTTACTTCATGTTGGCTAAAGAAATGGTAGATATTCGGAACATATTGTTTTATTTTCCACAGAAATTCAGAGGCCGAGGAGGAAACAATCGAGGTTTTAAAAACGGAAACTTTAGCATGAACAAAGCACAAGCTTTCAACCAGAGCTGGCAACAAGGGGTAAGTCCCTCAGAAAAACATGTATAAATATACTATAATTTATTTATATATGAAAACATTTTTAAATGAAAAATTTCTATTAATGGTCCTAAAAAATCATCTTTGTCTTCATCAGTTCTGGAATCAGAAGCCATGGAGTCAACAGTACCATCCTGGATATTACTGAATAATAGCTGTGATGGACTGATATCATATAAAGAACATCAGCTTTAACTTCCGAAGTCAGACGTTCATCTTATCTAATGTCCTTTTGTTTTTGTACAGATTTTAATAGGACATTACATATTGGGAGCTTTCAGAGCTTTACAGGTTACCTGTTACAGTTTTTTTAATGAATATTTTATGTTTGTCTTTGACCGCAGGTTTGTATGACAACGCGGTTCAATTCAGGAATCTCAGTATAACTTCAGGGTGGGATGTTTGTATGTTAAATCCTTTCAGGGTTCTGAATTTTATTTTTAATTAGACTCGTGTGAATCTTTGTGTAGCAGTAAAGCTCTGTAATATAAGAAGTCTACTGTATTGTTGAAGCACTTTGCAGTTATATGAAGAATATTTGTCTTGCTGCAATAATATTTATAGTTAAAAGAACATGAAACGTATAAACTAAGATAATGAAATTTGAGAAAAGACTTGTATAAAAGATCTGGTCAGATTTTGCAGACAGTATGTTTAAAGAAAAGGAGTTGAAATAACTGGAAATGTCAACCATAGTTGTATAATAATTGTGTGCTTTTTGGAAAATCTCTTCATTGGATTAGCAGTCCATCATTTTATGTTTAATTTATTTTACGAGTGCATTAAGAGTTTTTTTCCAGCTGTATTTCTTAGAAATTGAATGTTTTATTTTATTTTCTTGTTTTATTTTGAAATGTGGCTTACTGCTCCTTAAAGATTTGAACTTAATTTAAGTTGAATTTCATAATATATTTGGTCTTTTTGTAAATTATTTTATGTTTTAAAAGGGTATGCGTCTTTAACATAATCTTAGATGTGACCCCAATTTTTGTAGACCTGTAAAAATGTGTCGTTTGCTTCAAAATTATAGCAGTTAAATATCACTACTAGAATTTTGGACTACATAATCTTACATATGAATCAGTGATTATACAATTATTTCATAATAGTGTTGTCTTTATAGTAAAGCTTTCAAAGCATTCCAGGATGCCATTATGGGCTGTTAACAATAGACTGATTTTCTAATGCTTTAACGGAAAAATGTGTAATTAACAAAGTTAAGTAACTGCAAACAATTATAACACGTTTGAAAGTTTCTTTCGCTTATCTATAATTCTATAAGGCTTTTACCTAGCCATTCAATTTAACCAGTAGGTTGATTACTTGTTCTCTAGTGACTGAATGAATTATGCATCTATATTGTTTTTTCTTTTTCTTTTAGAATTGCAGATAATCTCATGTGTCAGTATTGTTAAGATGTCCTCTATGTTTCCAGACATATGATGCAATGACAAATATGTTTTACTTCATGTTGGCTAAAGAAATGGTAGATATTCGGAACATATTGTTTTATTACTTTAAAAGTATTGCTGTTTTGTACTTGAAAATGATTAATGGCATGTGTTGTAGGAAATGAAGGTGACTTTAATTGAAGCTTGTTTTGATGTTGTATTTGTTCATGTTTAAGGTATTTGATCAGGTAACAAATATAGTATTTAAATGATAACACTTTGTAATATAGACCTTTTTCCGTCTTTTTTTTTTAATTACTTGCAATGTTTTTTATTTTACCTTAATCAAATAAGAAGAAAAAGACTAAATGAGTAACTTATTCCATGCATTCTCTTGGAAATACATTGTTTTTAAATGCTAATAAAGTTTTAAGATAATAACTGGTTTACAGTTGCATATCTATCTATCTCTGTCTGTCTGTCTATCTGTCTGTCTATGTCTATTTGTCTATATCTGTCTGTATGTCTATCTGTCTGTCTATCTATCTATGTATGTCTGTCTGTCTGTCTATCTATCTCTGTCTGTCTGTCTATCTATCTCTGTCTGTCTGTCTGTCTATCTATCTATCGCTGTCTGTATGTATGTCTGTCTGTCTGTCTCTGTCTGTCTGTCTGTCTGTCTATCTATCTATCGCTGTCTGTATGTATGTCTGTCTGTCTGTCTCTGTCTGTCTGTCTGTCTGTCTCTGTATGTCTATCTATCTATCTATCTATCTATCTATCTATGTCTGTCTGTCTGTCTGTCTCTGTCTGTCTGTCTGTCTGTCTGTCTGTCTATCTCTGTCTGTTTGTATGTCTATCTGGCTGTCTGTCTATCTATCTATCTATCTATCTATCTATCTATCTATGTCTGTCTGTCTATCTGTCTGTCTGTCTGTCTGTCTGTCTATCTATCTAT
>NW_015505297.1:1552275-1554714 GCF_001515645.1 Sinocyclocheilus grahami | reverse complement strand
TCTATCTATCTATCTCTATCTGTTTGTCTGTCTGTCTGTATGTCTATCTATCTGTCTGTCTGTATGTCTATCTATCTGTCTGTCTGTCTATCTATCTGTATGTCTGTCTGTCTATCTATCTCTGTCTATCTGTATGTCTATCTATCTGTCTGTCTGTCTATCTATCTATCTCTATCTGTCTGTCTATATGTCTATCTATCTGTCTGTCTGTCTATATCTATCTATCTCTGTCTGTCTATCTATCTCTGTCTGTCTGTATGTCTATCTATATCTGTCTGTCTATCTATCTATCTCTGTCTGTCTGTCTATCTATCTATCTATCTATCTATCTATCTATCTATCTATCTATCTATCTATCTATCTATCTATCTATCTGTCTGTCTGTCTGTCTGTCTGTCTGTCTGTCTGTCTGTCTGTCTATCTATCTATCTATCTCTCTCTCTGTCTGTCTGTCTGTCTGTCTGTCTGTCTATCTATCTATCTATCTATCTGTCTGTCTATCTGTCTGTCTGTCTGTCTGTCTATCTATCTATCTATCTCTCTCTCTGTCTGTCTGTCTGTCTGTCTGTCTGTCTATCTATCATATTAGGCATATTGTCTGTTGCAATAAACTGAAGCCAACAGAGGACTAAGCAAGATTCCAGAAACTATCCTATAGGCATATCCATGCAGAAATATAACAAGTCCGTCTGTAACTATTTAACTCTGTTTATGTACAGCTCTGCCACATGAATGAGATGTAGTTACACTGAAACCAGATATGTGTTTGCTGAGTCGAGCACAACACCTTTGAAAAGAAATGCCTGTTTGTAAAATATGCAACAATAGTATAATTTAAAAATCCTTCAGTGTCATATTAAGTCTTTAAATACTTGATATTTATACGTAGTGGTCTGCAATCAATTAGATGTTGAACTTTTATTTTGAAACAAAACGATCGGAAATGACTCGCTTCCTACTAGAGCCAGTGGGGGGAAAAGTGACAATGTTGCAAATACACAACATGTATACCACCAGAGGGCGCAAGGCGGCCCACAAACCCCTGTGCAAATCTCTCTTTCCCCCCTTATTTACACAATATAAATTACATTAATTTAAATCTGTTACATCAACGGATTCTTGACCTAACATGCAAATTCAAATGTGCAATACAACAATCTCTATAACATGATTATAAAAATCCTAATCGGGTAATCGTCAACTATTATAATTGGTCCATCCTAATAGCGCGGAGAAAAGTAACAGGTACCACGTGACAACGCGGTTAATATCTAGTTAATATCTATCTGAATAGTAACAATTCAAGTAATACCTAAATGACAAAGATAATGAGTTTAATACGTATTGAAGTGACAGCACAAAGTGAATATATATTTAAAAAAAAGAGAGAATTATTATTTAAAACATTCATCGTTTGCTCAGCGGTGCTTATTTGGATAAGCTCACGCCATTCTGTCCTCTTATATTTCTATAGCAGAAAAACACATCCGCCCCCTAAATACATTAAAGAAATGGGATTAGTCAGGAGAATTTAGGAATGTGTGTTTTTTTTTATTTTTATTTTTTTAATTATTATTATTATTTTTTATATATATATATATATATAAAATATAGATAAATATAAATATGTATATATTAGTTGCTTATTAGTGCTCCACACTCCAGTCCAGTTGGTGGCGGTAAATGCACCAGAAGTTGGTTTGCCATCCGCCATAAAACGTTATTAGAAGAAGAAAAACACTTCCGCCCCCTGATTCATCAGCACTTACTCGCTCAGGAAGAACGAGAGGCAGGAGTGTGTGGCTCATACATCTGCAATGGCCACTGAGCTGCGCTCTGGTGTCAAGTATGGCTCGTTGTTGTCACTTGCAGTGGTGTTGGTGGCGTACTGGTTCCGCTCACCGGACAGTTCGGTTCTGGACGAGAGGCTGGACGCGGTTCTGTCTTCACTGCTGCGCGCAGAGCGGAAAGTGGGCATGAACAGCGTTTCCAGCCCGCGAGTGGCTATAGGTACAGACTTTTAAGTGCACTTAACAGCATGCAACAAATAATTCTGATATGCAGTGTACAGGCTTGATTGGAATAGATTCTGCAGTTCTCAAAGTTCAGAATATCTAATTGATATAATAAAGTTTCTTTGTATTTATTTTTATAAAAACAAAAAAAAAGTACTTTAATAATAAAATATTAATATTTTATTATATTATAATACTAGTAATAAACGTTTTAATTAATTTATGTAATAATAATACAATAATAAAATGTTTAAATGTTTTACATCTTTTGTTTTAAGTATGCATTGCATATAGATGCAATTTTGCAATTCTCAAAATAAAACTAGTTTATGTAGTAAAGTTGTATTTTAATTAATTATTATACTCATTTAATGTAATATGTATTGTGTATGTATATATATATATATATATATATATATATATA
>NW_015505297.1:1527344-1552213 GCF_001515645.1 Sinocyclocheilus grahami | reverse complement strand
ATATATATATATATATATATTCATGTTTAGTTTTATGACTTATGATTTATTTTTAAGCTCTTAATTAATTATTTATAATACACTGATAATTTTTCAATTTAACCAGGGTAGTTAACTAAAACCATTAAATAGCTTTATTTACTTGCAATAAAATAAACTTTTGCTTTAATATAATAAAATAACTTTATTTAATCTAGTTGCCAAGGAAACATTTCTAATTTTCATTTAGTTTAACTTTATGTACTAATATCACTAAAACTAAAAATAACAATGAATATAAAAAACTCCTAAAATGAGAAAAACGCAAAATAAAATGACTAAAACTTGAACTAAAAAGATAATAAAACCAGATAATATAAAAATAAAAACTTAATCAAAATATTTCAAATATGAAATTATAATTGTATCCCAATGATACTGAAATAACATGGATTTTAACAAATAATAACTAGTTTGTTGTGTTCATTTTGGTGCATTATTGTTCCTGATGTTTCTTGAGCTTGTTAGTATTTTATCTAATAGTTTGGCTTGCTTTGCTTCTGAGGATTGTTATCTTCTATAGGATCAAGCCTGTGCTGATGCTTTGCATATTAGTTTTGCATTCTTTTTTCTTTGTTTTTGTTGGGTTACACTATAGTAGTAACAAGTGCTGAGTGCTTGTAAGGTTTAGGCCTTGTTTACCAAAAGTCTTCAATCATTAACATGAGTCGCATACACAGCCCAATGCAATGCAATTAAAGGATTGGTTGCACACATTACAGTCACTGCAAGCAAAAGTTCTGACTTTTCTAGACTCTTGATTGAATCTTTGTTGAGTGGACTGATAATCAATCAGTTGAAGTTCTGTATGCATTGACTCAGTGAAACTGATCTGTGATTTCATCGATTTTCAACCCGTGATTGGTACCTGCATGGCGTCTGATCTAGTTTGTTCAGATGATCTGTGATTTACATGTGTTTTGTTGGATGGTCAGGTTCAAGGATTGAATTATTGTAACATTAGATTAGATTATTGCACATGTGTCATTGTCTCTTATCAGGTTTTGGCGGCTGTGTGGATATCATAGTCGATGGAGTGACTCTGCTGAACAAAATGGGTTTGAAGCCGGCAGACCAGCCCCTCCACCACGACTACATAGAGAACACGGAGCAGCTGGCACAGAGTTTCGCTTACTTTTTCTCCCCCGGAGCTGCTTCAGAGTAAGTGAGAGCCGTTCAAGCATGTTCGCAAAGCCCTCGGGACTGTAGAGATTGCGCAATGTAGCACAATACAGGTGTTGTGATTTATTGAATTCGAAGCCTAGGGTCAATTCAGTTGTTTTACAAGTTTACATAGTTGATCTGATTGCAAACTTCCGTTTTGTATTGGTTGGAACAGTTAGAATGAAAACGAATGAACTGGTCTCAAGCTCACACAGGTAGCCACAGATGCAGTTCATCAGATTAGCCATGAACAACTAACATTCTGCAACCACAAAGTGTCACATTAATGAAATAACATTAAAAATGGATCATTTCTTTAAAGGAGTAATGAAAATTTGCTGAAAATGTACTCACCCTCAGGGCATCCAAGATGCAGATGAGTTTTTTTCTTCTTCAGAACAGATTTGGACAAATGTAGGATTACATCAGTTTCTCACCAGTGGATCCTCTGCAGTGAATGGGTGCCGTCAGAATGAGAGTCCAAACAGCTGATTAAAAGCATCACAAGTAATCCACACAACTCCAGTCCATCAGTTAATGTCTTGTGAAGCAAAAAGCTGAGTGTTTGTAAGGAACAAATTCATCATTAAGATGTTTTTAACTTCAACCCGTTGATTAAATACGAGTACTCTATCCATAATATTGCTTTCTCCAGTGAAAATTTGTCTCTGTGAAAGATTTTGAAATGTGTTTTGTATAAAAATATGTTAATAAGTTGCAGCAGTCATAGCACTGCTAGTAAAACTATGTTAATTAGAACAACGATTCAACAAATGTCCAACCATTATAAAATGGTTCATTTATAATAAAATGCAATGATAGTTGCACTTCTTATTTGTTACAAATCGGCCTTATTTGCTTTATACATATTCCAGGTCTTATGGTTATGGTGTAAAAAAAAAATCAGTCTAGAACAAATAATTAAGAAGCTGGCTGTTGCTGATTTTAGAGTCTCTACACAAATGTATGTTCTTATGATTTTTAGTTTGTTAGCAACTATTCATTACATTGTGAAACACATTTTTATAAGTTTTATTTAGCTTTTATTTTTTATGTTTCTTAATGAAGTTTGACATGCTGAAGATGAAAATCACATAACTTTTTGTCTCATTAACAGTGCTCATGAACACTAAAAAAAAACTATGTTGACAACTTATACAAGCTAATCTGTTATTAATCATGCATACAAATTACAAGGTAGATGCATAACACTGAGCTAACCACAACAGTTAACATAAACTGTTATAACATAAACGGTTACCAAAAGTGAGTCATCCAAAACTTCAGAAGTGTACGCTTGATCATTTTTGTCTTTTATGACTAGTCCCACATTGTTCTGGAATGTTCCAGAATGCACTAGAATATTACAAAATGTTACAGTTCTAAAATGTTTCCATCCTTGCAAAAGCAAAATATCTTAAAAAAAAAAAAAAAAAAAGAATGTACAGTGCTCACTTTTTGTTTCTGTTCAATAGAAGGAATGTCCAGAGAATCTAGAAAGGTTTTAATTTGTGCATTATTTACCTGCGTCTGTTGCGAATATAGAGATTTACAGTAAAGTTCGAATGTCTTTTTAATCTTATCCAAGGTATGTAACATATTTCCTATACAGGGGTCCTTTATCTTATCAATCGTAAGCTTATGCTGTTGGTTCCATGCTAGTCTTTTTGTCGCTTTCATCCCAGTTTCATAGAATGTTTGCCTTCTCATCTATTTTATTTTGAATATCTTTAACCTGCTTCAGAATCTGAGCATCTTTACTATTTACTTTTGTTCTTTTCCATAGGAGGTTCGTGATGAATGATACGCTCTTCAGTGAGCTGGTAGAGGCTTCTCGAGAGTTACCAGGAAACAGGTGGTCAATAGGAGGAAATGCACCTGTCATGGCCAGCAGGATGGCGCTGGAAGGATGTGATGTGCTTTTAGGGGGCAGTTTCAGCACCGATTTCGCTGAAATCCTCTCACAGCGTATCACAGGTGCTGTAATGCTCTTACTTTCAGCTTTATGCTAAAAAAGCCTTTTCTATTCAACATTGTACATATAACAAGAACACGTACAAATCTTCATTTTAAAGTATTTTTCTGCTTGCTACAGCTTTCTTCCATGTATGTCATTGCAGTTGATTATTTTGTCTCTCCTCAGTGGCTGGAAACACAGTGGATGAACCAGACATCCACCTGATCCTGGAGTATCCAACGGGTGCCACGTGGGGGACGTACACCTCCCGAAGAGCCAACAGGTGGGATTCCATTAAATACATTTAATTTCTTTTTAAGTTTTTTTCAGCTTTACTGTACTTTCAATCTAAACTTTCTGTAAGTGTTTGAAATGTTCTTGCATCGCTGTAGGTATATTGTCCATAGTGATGATCATAATCCATATCTGGACTCCATGGAGCAATTTCAGGAGAAGCTGAACAGCTTCAAACCAGATCTGCTCGTTGTAGGAGGGCTACAGATGATGGACAACTTCCCTTTCAAACTGGGTAAGTGAATGAAGGGTACTAATTAACACTTCAAATGAACCTTCATTAATAACATTTACAAACATTATTGCATAATGCTCAACAAATCAACATTTATTCTACTTTCTAATAACAATATGAAACTTTTTATTAATGTATTTTAATTATTATAAACGTCAGCCCGTATGTGGAT
Source organism: Sinocyclocheilus grahami (assembly GCF_001515645.1). Classification (NCBI taxonomy): domain Eukaryota; kingdom Metazoa; phylum Chordata; class Actinopteri; order Cypriniformes; family Cyprinidae; genus Sinocyclocheilus; species Sinocyclocheilus grahami. Next base: position 1,548,352 of record NW_015505297.1, on the reverse strand, counting down.
TAGTGGCAGTTTGGAGCTAAACTAACTCTGTACTGTCACATGGTGAGATTAGCATGTTTTCCCAGCTGCCCTGGGAAAGCAGACTGACTGTAATAACTCATAGCACTCAGTGATTTTGTTGGTTATCTGTGTTTTATTTAGGTAATATTTAGACCTAAAGGTGAAAATGCTTAATTGAGTATTAAAAGTGAAGTGTGTAACTACATTGCATTGTAAAAAAAAGAAAAGAAACCGTAAATAAAGCTAAGATTGGAGTATATTTTACAAGAAAATACTCTATTTCAGTATTTCTACTTCAGAATTACACTCTGTACTGTCACATGGTGAGATTAGCATGTTTTCCCAGCTGCCCTGGGAAAGCAGACTGACTGTAAAAACTCATAGCACTCAGTGATTTTGTCGGTTATCTGTGTTTTATTTAGGTAATATTTAGACCTAAAGGTGAAAATGCTTAGAGTATTAAAAGTGAAGTGTGTAACTACATTGCATTGTAAAAAAAAGAAAAGAAACCGTAAATAAAGCAAAGATTGGAGTATATTTTATAAGAAAATACTCTATTTCAGTATTTCTACTTCAGAATTAAATTTTTACATGACATTTCTTTGTAAATAATTGAGAAAATTCAGTGAAACTTTTTCAATAAAAAGTACAAATAAAAAGTTTTCAGTGTGTAAAAGATATATTTTTTGAAGTTGTAAATAAAACAGATTATTGGAGTGCGTTTTGCAGGAAAATACTATTACTGTCTTTTTACTTTCAGTGAAAAATTAGCCATTTTGGAATGAGTATTGTCTTTCTACGCAATTTCTAAGTGTACCACAATTTTAATGTTCCAATAAGCGTTTTGCATATTAAAATCAGGCTTTTTTTCTGTGTTGATTATGATATTCTGTAATAACCATTTGCTTCCTCTAGGAGAGCGTGAGGCTCTGCTGGGAAAGCTGGCGAAGATGTTGTCCTCCGCGTCTCCGCAGACCGCTGTCCATTTCGAGATGGCCAGCTTCGTAGAGAAGAGTCTGATGTCAGATCTCCTAGAGTTTCTTCTTCCTCACACCGACTCATTAGGCATGAACGAGCAAGAGCTGCCCAATCTCCTAAGCCTTTTCCGCGGCAGCAACTTGACAGTGCTTTCCGACCCCAACCCACGCGTAGCTACAGTGCTGGACCAGATGCGAGAACTCTACCGCCTGGTAAACCAGCGCCACCGGCAGGCCGGCACGGGTCGGCCGCTCACACGCCTTCACGTCCACACGCTGGCTTTCCAGGCCATCATCGTCAAACGTGGCTCCAAGTGGAAGAACACCATGTCGGCCACAGCCAAAGCATCTCTGACCGCCAACCGGCACGTCTGCGGCTCGCCGGACATCGATCTCAGTAAAGCGCGGCTGATCATGGACGAATCGTTCTCTGTTAGCAGGCAAGAAGGAAGTCAGAGAATTCCACTTGAGGAATCCCGACCCGTTTCGTGCTGGGATGAGGACGGCTATGAGGTTTGCGTGGCTCCTGTGCTGGTGTGCACTGAGGTGTACCAGACTGCTGGAGGAGGAGACAACATCTCTGCCGCTGGGCTCGTACTGCAGATATGAGACGTCTTTGTTTTTTCTTTTATTGCTTTCTTTTATTTTTTGGTGTGAAAAAAATCGAGACAGATCATGTGCAATACAAACATTGGGTCCAGCTAATATAACGTTGGGGGAATCGCACAAAACGTGTCAACAATATATCCACAATATTTTCTTTCCTTATGCAAAATATAATTTCTTTTTTTTCCCTTTTGATTTTTGTGTGAAATATGATCTGGACACTTGATTATGAGATTCACCGAGTTATCCCACCTAAAGGTCATATGTTTTCAGTTTGTTTTTCTTTACTCCTATCCAGAACCTTTATGTCTTAAAATGGCTTCGTATTCATTCACTTCATGCACATTACTCCAACAAGGGCCAGTAATCTTAAAATAATATGCAGAAGAGCACCCAGAGCCATTATATTATGACTGAAATCAATCGATGCTGATGCACACAGTAGCCCGCTATGTTAATGTCAAGTGGAAATGCAGACAAATTTAGCATGACTGAAGTGTTGTGGAGTCCATATTTGACCTAACATTGCTTTATCCTCATTGGTCGAATATTATTGCTTCCTTGTTTTTTGCTCTGCCTACTCAAGTCACGTCTTTATTCTCATTCCATAGCATCATCATATTCCACTTTAACAAGTGATTGAGCAGTTGCACATTATCCCAAACATGGAAACAATTCTGTCTTCCGCTCTCATTTTCTCATGTCTTTTTTATATCTTTAGCTTATTTTACAACACAACGACTGAATTCACATGCCACTTTTAATTAAGGGAACATGGCTTGATTTTTAACTCTAGGGAAGTGAAATGTTTTAAGGATAGTAATTTTAGCTTGTGTGGGTGTATCTCATGAAACCATCAAGAACATGTCCCAGTCATATTTCTCGCCAAAATCAAAAGAAAGAAAGATATTGTAGTGATCTCAATTAAAAATAATTGGAATTACAAATAAAATTCAGTTTTAAAAAAGGACAATGTGCTTAACTGGCATGTAAATAACATGCTAAAAAAGAAGTAATGAAGGAGAGGTGTGTTATTTCTTTGCCATTAGCATTATAATATTCAATTTGATTTTATTTTGTTAATTTATTGTATTGTTTATTTGTTATTTTATTATGTTTTTATGGTTTAATTTTTTTGTGTTTTTATTAAATTGTATTATTATTATTTTTATGTGACCTGGCCATGCTTTCATGAGATTCACCTTAGTACTTTAGTTATGTTTGAGTTCGAATGAGGAACTATTCTTTGGAAAGGATGTAATAGGAAGCCAAAACCACTTATTTCTTTACGTGCAAAAACTATCTGCGTGTATGTATTTTCAGGAGGAAGATTTAAAGAACTTCGGCAATGGTGATTTTTACCTCTCCGAAACGTCATATCTGTTGTAATCATAGTTGTGGGTGCCTCTTTTCACCGATTCAGAAACATCTAGGCCCCAAGCAAATCTGGGCCCTGACTTCCTTTCAGTCACATCTTCCGTTAGTCACCCTGAGTGCAAATTATTGCCTACCTCCTGTGCCTATAAAAATATACCCAGCTTAACTGATGTTAACATCATGATTATATTATATACCTGCATTTATTTACGTGATGGGTACATTAGAGATGCTTGTCCATGCTAGTGTAACCCGATATCGGACAGGAGATGGATGTCCCACCCTATGAGAGATACCAGAGTGAGTGCTTTTAGACGCTCGCCAGCTGATATATGAAATATGTCTCAGGGATTACAGTAGTCTGGATGTCTAAGATCCACAACACTTGAGTTCGAAGCAATTTAGCTGTGACGGAGAGCAGCCGGTGTGATTCTGGATGAGATCTGAGCCTGTAGCATATACTGACCAACTGATGGTCCTGTCGATTTGAAGAATCTTTAGTGTGAAAAATAGTGTTTCACTAGTTTTGTTTAATCATACCGTAATAATACAAGAGGGATTTAGGTGATTGAATTGAAGGGTTTATGAAGCAATTGTAGCATTGGAATTGTTAATTACAGAACGGTGGTAAGAGTATTTGAGTGTTGTTATGATATGCCTTTTTCTCTTTCCTTCTTTTGTCTTGGCCATGTGTGGTCTGGCAGCAACAGCTGTTCTGAAGGGAAAGGACTCCTTTTTGAATGACTTTGAATTTATATGTAATAAAATAATACATTCCATTTATGGTACACTTGTGTATTTCTGATTATTTTATTAACTTTTGATTATTTTAATTTGGATATTTTGGAACAGTTGAGGTCACCTTTGGTTTGGTTCATGAATGTTTATTACCGTTTAGTAAAATATTTCAGAATATTTAGAAATACAATGCGGGTGAAAAAGTCTCCCTGTGAAAATCTGAAAATCTTTTTCATTTCAACCTGAAAAGTTTTAGGGTTTTAAAATTAAAGATTGAATAAATGGATGGATTGATAGATAGATATAAATCTTCCAATGTAAAAATACGGTAAAGACGCTAACTTTTCTTTTTTAGTATCCAACATTTAATGTGAAAGACTGACCCTCTTGACGCTCGAGAGAATCTGATTGGTCGATATGGTGTCCAATCACAGAGCTCGTTGGTGGGAGAGGGTTAAGGCTAGAAGGGATACGCATGGCGCTACTGAGCATGCGCACATCAATATAGCGTAATTTTTGTCACACTGTACAACAATAATGACAATTTTTTCATTATTGTAAGGGGTAGGTTTAGGATTGGGGTAGGTGTAGACGTTAATAAAACACGATATAAAAGGTAGAAAATTAATTTCATTGTTCCGTTTCCGGTCGGAGCTGTAGCCCCTCTAGCCACAACCGAGGGAGAGCCGATACGCTGGAGAGTCTGCGGCTGCTTATGCTGAGCACTTCCTCACGTTTATAGTTGATCACCGCCAATAACAATGAGCTCTATTGGGACCGGGGTGAGTGGATTTAATAATACAACATTTATCATAGTGTGTGACTGAGATCTGATCCTGAAAGAGCGAGTACATAAGGAATGCGTGTATGTCTGTGTCATTCTGAAGCTAATAAGCTACTGCTAGTGTGCAGGATCTGGGTTAGTGTTTTATTCTGTGCCAACCTAATTAAAGTTCATAAAGAGTTTTCATACTAAGTTAGGTTAAATATATATATTTTTAAGTTTACTTGGGTTAATTGTGTATTTTTTGCACTATTTTGCCTCTGCCGAGTCACTGCTCGCTAACAACGATAGCAGTTCAAATGAAAAGTCACTGTGGAGGTAAAGTGAAAGTAAACGTGTTGTGCAGTACGAAAGCTGCTCTGCACTTTTGAGTTTTTTTTAGCCTTGTTATTGATGCCCAGCTGTGTTTATTATTTTTGCAGTGATTAAAAAATGCTCGAATGGTTTATTTATATGAAATGAACACAAGTAATAATTGTTGACAGCATTTCTCTTCTCTCTCTCCAGTATGATTTATCCGCCTCCACCTTCTCACCTGATGGAAGGGTATTTCAGGTCGAATATGCCATGAAGGCTGTTGAAAATAGCAGGTAATTAATTAAATACTACTACACGTGAAATAATTGAAGCCAGAAACATCTACATATTAAAGGGGTCATATGATGCTTTTTTTAAAGATCATTATTTTGTGTATTTGGTGTAACAGAATATGTTGACATGCTTTAATGTTCAAAAAACACATTATTTTTCTAATACTGTACATTATTGTAGGTCCTCTATGCCCCGCCTCTCTCAAACGCTTCGTTTTCTACAAAGTCCCTCCTTCCGACAAGCGCAGTCTGCTCTGATTGGCCAGCTGACCCAGTGCATTGTGATTGGCCGAACACCGCAAGCACTCGTCGGAAATGTAACGCCCTTTACCATAATCGCGAGCTTCATCTTTCAAAATAAATGTAAAGACAGAGCCCGAAAGGGGAACAGAGTCTTGTGACAGACACAGTGATGAATATGTGTGCAGTACACAAGCCACGGTTAAGACAGCTGACTCCACTGTGATGTGTCTCGCGCTCTCTCTCTCTCACACACGCACACACACACGATGCACAAAACTCAATGCTGCATTTATTTGATGATTTGTTTTGTAATAGTGAAATATTATTAGAATTTAAAATAACTTTTCTTTGTAATGTAATTTATTACTGTAATGGCAAAGCTGAAGCCTAGAGTAAGGGCTGCTGAAAATTCAATGTCACATGATCATTCAGAAATCATTTAAAATGCTGATTTGGTGCTCAAGAAATATGTCTTATTATTATACATTACATTATTTGATGAACAAAGTACAGCATTTATTTGAAATAGAAATATTGTGTAATATTAAAAATGTCTTTACTGTCACTTTTGATCAATTTAATGCATCCTTGCTGAATAAAAGTATTCATTTACTTTCCCCAAATTTTGGAATGGTAGTGTAAATCTTTACATGCATATGAATCCCTGACTGTATGTCTTCTAGGCTGTGGCTGGTCTTCTAGCAGATGCACGATCTCTCTCAGAAGTGTCCAGAGAAGAGGCTTCAAACTTCCGCTCCAACTATGGCCATGACATCCCACTGAAGGTAAGAGAGAGACTAAAGCAATAGATCACAGAAAAATGTACATTCTACCGCCATTGCAGACCTGCCAACCTTTACGCATTTTGACCTCAAAGTACGCTGGTAGATTTGTCACTCTAAACTACGCAAAAACTACACACGCAGTACTCAAATCAAGCAACTGCAAAAGAAGAGTTCATTCCCCAAATAGCAAGCAGAAATGATTGACAAATGCATAAGGCCTATCATTAAAAAGAGACTGTAACACAAAATCCCGCTCGATCCCCCTTCCACTCCCACCGTCTGACTGATTTCTTTAAGCGATGGACAGTACAGCAGTCACTGCACTTCTAACTCCTTAAGGTAAACTGGTTGGGGTGGATGTGGAAAGTAGAAATATTAAGTTAACTTAAAGGGGTCATATGATGTTGCTAAAAAGAACATTATTTGGTGTAATGAAATGTGTTTATGCAGTTTAAGGTTAAAAAAACACATTATTTTCCACAATGTATATTATTTTTTTCTCCTCTATGCCCCGCCTTTCTGAAACGCGTCGATTTTTACAAAGCTCATCGGTCTGAAAAGCGAGGTGTGCTGTGATTGGCCAGCTATCCAGTGCGTTGTGATTGGCCGAATACCTCAAGCGTGTGACTGAAATGTTACGCCCCTCACCATATTGTGATGATGCCGTCAGGCCGGAGCGATGATTCAAAAACATGAAAACCCATTATAAACGAGGCATTCGTTGCATCCAGTGGGGACATAATTACAGATTATAATGATTTATACTGTATTTTTACGCGTTGCGTTGCATCGCGCTGCGTAAACATAAAACCATGTCTGCATTTGTGATCGGAGAAATGACAAACAACAAGTGCTACTCTACACTGCCCAAAAAACTCGCTTTAAATATAAAAAACGTACTTACAATCTGTGAGTCAGAACAGCCGGCATTGTAGTCTACTCTCCCAGGATCAGGAAACAGTCCTCCATAAAATGTGCTGCACACTTCCGAATATTTGGGTTGAAGTGTTCTGGAACGGTGTTGTAAATACAACTTAACCACTGATTTCTAGTCGTGTCCATTTTTGGAAGGCCAAACAAAGTAGTTTCGCTTTCACAACGAAACCGCATCACACACGGCGGCCTAGAGTGAGCAGAGGCCGGGGGCTAAAGTGAGCTGAGGTGGCGGGCTTGAGAACGGTGCGGCCGGCGGATTCGACGAAGGAGACTTGGGGCAACCACATGTGATGACCCCGGGCTGGACTCTGCTTCGTCCACGGTGAAAGCCGATCCGGCGATCCACAGCGCAAAGTTGATGTATTTCCTCAGCAACCAGCACAGATCAGCTCTAGGCATGACGAAGCAGATATCGTCCTCTTTTGGAAGACCAAAAAAATTAGTTGTTTTCGCTTTCACAACGAAGCACACAGCGCCTTCACGACATGGCGGCGGCAGCAACAATACTACAGCGAGAATAAAAGTTTGGAAAAGTTAAGAGCATTCTTCTAAGATTAGAATGACAAAAATGCGGTTTGGAAGATGAATTCATGATGCACTCGTTCATTATATACATTTAGCAGATTTTGAACACAGAAAAAGTTACATAGTGCTGCTTTAAGTTGGCAAAGTAATGTAAAGCTATATGCTCAGTGACCAAATTGTTAAACGTGACTTTTTATTCACATTCATAATAATTACTAAAGCAGATTATGGCAGGATGGGAAAAAGTGAATGGATGTGCAGGAGAAATTATGTTACGTAGAAAGAGGTGTTTGTGTGCATGAGTGCCTTACAGCTAAAAAAAAACATGAGATCAGATGAGAACACTGACAGGGAGAGAGAGAGAGCAGCAGACCTAAAAGAGTCCATGCCCAACAGCAGTTCCTCACAAAGTATCAGGAGCAATGGCCATGCCTTAACCATGCATTTTTCACATTGTGCAATGACGATTTTGACATTAGCCATCAGGGAGCTTCATGTAGCTATCTAGGAGTATATTACATGCCCCCCAAAACCTTACGTTCCATCCAGTCACACTGATGGTACTCAAAAATGTTTTCCAAGGTTGGCAGGTCTGCCATTGACTCCCCCCAAACCCCCCCCAAAAAAAACAAACATACACAATAGTCTTCATGTGCTGTATTAAATTATGTCTTATATGATGTGTATATATTCGAAGCAATTTTTTTTTTAATTGAACGGTTAAACAAAGAAATTACAAAGATATGCTGGTCAGTGATATACTGTGTTCATATTCTCCAAACAGCATCTTGCAGACAGAGTGGCCATGTATGTCCATGCTTACACATTATACAGCGCTGTGAGGCCTTTTGGATGCAGGTAGGTCTTTTGTAAAGTTTCAATAATGAATTTTCATTTGCATTATCATTGCATAATGTAAGTTTCATTTCTTCTGATTATGTATGTATTATTTTTTTTTTTAACCCTTCAGTTTCATCCTGGGATCGTATGATGAAGATGATGGTCCACAGCTCTACATGGTTGACCCTTCTGGGATTTCACACGTAAGAGATCTCTGTTAATCAATACCTTAATACTTAATATACACTACCAGCTTGGATACACTGCTCTGAATTTGTTTCTCATGATTTTGAATGGTTCTCATGAAGTTTGAATGTATGAATTTCGTTACAACCCTACAATGTTACCTTTGTAGTGATGGAAAAGCAGCCAAACAGTGTCCAGCATACATCTGAACTCCTTCCAACACTCAATATCAATGCAGATTACACATTGTTTTCATTAACCTGAACCTCCTGTACATGTGTTTGCCTTTGTCATTAATGTTTAGTGTCTGTTTGTTAGGGTTACTGGGGGTGTGCTATTGGAAAAGCCAAGCAAGCTGCCAAGACAGAAATTGAGAAACTACAGGTAGGTGTTAAAATATAAATATATATATATCTACAGGGCTGTAGTACAGAAAATGTCATTGCCTCTCATTTATTATCATACATTCATTCTCATTCAATCTAACAGGTCTTTATTGTTAACAGTACAGCTGTGGTGTTTAGTATAAGCATGTTTGGCAGCCTTTTTTTGGAACATGTTCAAACAAGAGTCAGCTCCTTTCATTACTGCAGGGACAACATAATTTAAAACAGCCCTGAATAAGTAACAGCATTGTGTCATTACAAGATTTGTCATTTCAAAACAACTACAATACTGAATTTGTTTAGCAGCTTCCATTTTAATGTCAACAGATTAAAGTAGGTAAACTTGTAAATGTTCATCTTGTATTTCAGATGAAAGAAATGACCTGCAGAGAACTGGTGAAGGAAGTGGCAAAAATGTAAGCGTGTTTTAATTATAAACTTGAATTGAGATGACTTCAAAATCGATCGGATCAATCATATACAACACATGAGAGCAGCAGAGATCCACGAAAACAAACCATATACCAACAAAACCAGTCAAACGCTAAAGTGTTGTGCGTCAGCGTTTAAAGGTCTAGCTCAGCTGATTTTTTTCTTATCTGTAAGGTTGCTGAGTTTACAATAATGCTGGCTGCTGATGAACACCTTTTGACCAGTCAATTTCTTTTTTTTTTTTTTGTATTTTTTTCATAATTCCCTGCATTGGCCTTTTTTAAAAATCATCTTATTGAGATTGCATTTAGGATCATACATTATACAAAATAGAAATTAAATTCTGTGACTCTTCCAGGCCTTAACATGTTCAACTTTCCTGCTATTTCCAAGTTGTCCATGGTTGTGGGACTCTGAAAACATATTTATAGCATGCCATAACTATTTAGATTTTATATTTACACAATTTAAAAACTGTCATCTCTTCTCAGTATCTATATTGTTCATGATGAGGTGAAAGACAAAGCCTTTGAGCTGGAGCTTAGCTGGGTTGGAGAAGGTAATTACTGGATTTTATATTCTACTTCTATCACTACATTTCTTTGGACCTCATTTTAGGAAAATCATTGTAATACTTAATACGTACTGCAGCCGAGTTCATGAGCCCTTTAAGTTTAAGACTGTTTTTTTTTTTATACTGCATTTGTGTTCAGTGCTGAATTTGTCGTAGAACCCCGTTTATTTTTTTCCCAGTCTATTTTTAATGTTGGGGGAAATTACTGGATTTTATATTCTACTTCTATCACTACATTTCTTTGGACCTCATTTTAGGAAAATCATTGTAATACTTAATACGTACTGCAGCCGAGTTCATGAGCCCTTTAAGTTTAAGACTGTTTTTTTTTTATACTGCATTTGTGTTCAGTGCTGAATTTGTCGTAGAACCCCGTTTATTTTTTTCCCAGTCTATTTTTAATGTTGGGGGGAAAAAAAGAAATAAATATATTTATTTAGATTATTTTTCAGATGTTGGTGTAATATGATTCAATCCGTCACTCCTACACTACACACATTTTTTTTTTTTTTTTTGCCTGATTTGATGGTGTCTCAGCAGAAAAGAGAAATTGTGTTTAATTTATTTATATATATATATATATATATATATTGCCCCTCTTTTTAGTCACAAAAGGAAGGCACGAGCTTGTCCCCAAAGACATCAAAGAGGAGGCCGAGAAATATGCTAAAGTAAGTAACTGTCCCTCTGGTAATAGTTATAACAAAAGCTCACTTCAGCATGACTTACTGTCATATTTCTGCCCTGACAGGAATCCCTGGAGGAGGAGGATGACTCTGATGAGGACAACATGTAAACACAGTGTTGCAAACCTCCCGTTTTTCCATTTCACACTGACTGTACCATGTTTCAGACATCCTGGCAACTCTCAACTTTCCGGCAGACAATAAAATGTTTTTTTATGTTTTGTAATGGACTAATGTAGTCCTATGTTTTCCTTTTGTGGGTTTCAGACTTGACAATAAATACGATTTATAAAAGAGAATGAAGCTCTGATTCAGACTCCTAAATTGCCATAATTACCGTTCATTAGTTGGACAGCAAGCTTAGGCAAAGGATCCACCTTCTCTTTTAGAAATTCTGTGGTGTCAATTGAATGATATTTATGCATACCCTGTCAGAAGAATGTGAATATTACTAGGTTCGGTATAAGGCACTAAATACAACATGCATTTGGGTATAGATAAACAGTTTATCTGCAGTGAGCTGCAAGGACTTGACCCTGAATTTATGGTTAGCCATCAGCATATGGAGCCTCAAAGCAAAACCCAGTATGTTAGAATTTACTTATGACATTTCTATCCATGATACTGTAACCCAAGCATGCATGTTATAGTATTAGACTTCAAAAAAAAAAGTGTGACTAGGATGAACGTGATATTTTAATGAACATACGTCTCAGGTTCGTACCATGTTAATCCACTGATATGAATATTTAGATTTGACATAAATGGTGTAGTAATCATAATTTAAAGACATTTGTTGTCACTTACACAGGCAGATTTTCTACAAAACTCAACCATTTAAGCAGAAGCCTTTCAATTATTATTTTTTAAGATTATGAAAAGCATAAATGTTTAACTGGCAGTGCATGCACAATTATTGTGAGATCTTTTTGTAGTTTTCTTGGGGTTTGAGGCTTCTATTTTTAGCACTTATGTGTGACACCTGGAGTCTGAATGTTGCTTTCCCATGCATTTATGTAATGCAGAGATGTCAAACTCAATTCCTGGAGCACCAGAGGCCAGTTTTGTTCCAACACTGCATACCATGTTAATCCACTGATATGAATATTTAGATTTGACATAAATGGTGTAGTAATCATAATTTAAAGACATTTGTTGTCACTTACACAGGCAGATTTTCTACAAAACTCAACCATTTAAGCAGAAGCCTTTCAATTATTATTTTTTAAGATTATGAAAAGCATAAATGTTTAACTGGCAGTGCATGCACAATTATTGTGAGATCTTTTTGTAGTTTTCTTGGGGTTTGAGGCTTCTATTTTTAGCACTTATGTGTGACACCTGGAGTCTGAATGTTGCTTTCCCATGCATTTATGTAATGCAGAGATGTCAAACTCAATTCCTGGAGGACCAGAGGCCAGTTTTGTTCCAACACTGCACCAACACACATACCATGTAGTTTTCAAATAAGCGTGAAGGACTTGATTAGTTGTATCAGGTGTGTTTAATTAGGGTTGAATCTAAACTCTGCAGGGCTCAGGCCCTCCAGGAACTGAGTTTGACACCCCTAATGTAATGTGTGCTCACTGATTAATGTATATTCTGATTAATTCATAGGGAAACTGACAGATTTATTGACTGATACACATCATAGATAGACATTGTATACAAATGGGTCAACACTGCACACATATGGATTCTCTTTACACATTAAAATCATACCATTTAATAACCATTAACGCCATAAGCATATGACTCTACTGGTCCAGTCACGTTTGCTAATCAAACACATTCCTTAATACCTATCATACACACCCTTAAAACATTAAAATACCCAGTCAAAATGCTGTCTTGTCCCATTTCTGATTCAAAATCCCAATACTTCAATGTCACGTTAAAGGTAACACTGTGATCATGCATAATAATTAGAAATCACGCAGGTGTCAGTGAATAAGCATTTAACTTGTCACACGTGCTTACTGTGGCGCTCTGTTCCGGTCACGTGGTTAACAAACCCGCCGCCACGCTCTCCACAGCAACGACATAAAGACGCCATTACCGTTGCCTTCCATTGACCTTTTCTTCACGACCGCGTCTAAAACGATTTAGTGGTAAAATAATTAATATACAAATCACATAAAGAACACATTTAAGCTAACGACGCTGCGGTTACTCGGTCCGACTAGAGAAGCAGACAAAAACAGTCACGGGGCTCACCGCGAAATCTCACGGGCTCCGAGTCTAGAATGCGAAAATAATTACGTTGGGTACAAAATGGCGAATGCTCTCTTTTCTTCGACATGCGCAAACTGAGCAGAGCCTTTCCCTCTGAAATGAAGATCTGTTCCCATACATCCCTCCAGCCAATGGGCTTCGCAGTCGGGACGCTTCTGAGTCAATTCGACCAATCAGAACCGCGGACAGCGCAGAACAGGAAACAGCTAGCCAATCGGAGGCCAGGATGGATTTCTTCTATTTGCAAAGAGTGAGAATCAAAGAACACCAATGAGAGCGCATAAATCGCAGCGCCTCTTTCGTACTGAGCAATCGGGTTACGCGCTTCAGTCTAGCCAATAGGATTTTGCTTAGCGGGCAGCCAATCGCAATGCTCGGGATTTGCCCACTGTGGCCCCGGCAGCCAATAGGGATCCGAGAAACACAACCTCAGCTCAACAGCTTGTTATTTCGTCTATGCCTTTGCGACCTAGTCGAATGCTGAGCTGAAGCAGTCATATAGGAGCATGTAAGTACACATTTATATTTCCTCACAACATTCAAACACCGATTTTGCTTCATTAAACCCGTATATTCACATCCGTCTTATTTAAACTCGCTAGTCTGAAAGTAATCCAGTCATATTTGCCGTTTTCCCTTGGTTTCCAGCAAAGGTATTTAGGCGACGAAGAGAAAAAAAATTGAATGGCAGAGCCTAACGTTAACGTTAGTCGGCTTGTTTTCTCACAGGATCCGGGATTTAGCCGACGACTTTTACTTGAACTAACCACTCAAAACCGACCAGTTTATAGCCATAAACTTGTAACTCAGTCTGAAGGGAAAAGTCGCCTCACATAAATGTTGCGGAACTAACCCGACGAACAGTTTAAATCGCCATAACAGCTATCTTAACCGTCACAATTTGATCGACAGGCGTCAATAACCATCATAGCTGTCAGTTTTTCGTCCTTCGTACGCAATACCTCGGCAAATATAGTGTTAAGTGAGGGGAATGTGGGGTTAGTGGATGGTGGAGGGGCTGACATGGTGCAGGACGGTGTGAGAGCTATGATGGCGACGTGACACACACACACACACACACACACACACAGTGAGTAAAGCGGGAAGGAAACACGCAGGGTTTGAAGGGGTTATGTTTTCCTTCAGTGACTCCGTGCTTTGTTTTTTTTACACCATCAAGACATCGTGAGTGGCTCAGATTGGAGGTAAAGTCACGGTGATGCAGTTGAAGCTGTGTTTTGATGGGTTGGTTTGGTTTATTTGATCATTTTGAAGGGAGGAGGACGAGAACTGGCTAGCCACGTTAGCTCCTTTAGCATTTTCTCTGTTGTGTGTATTTGTGTTGTGCTGTCAAATCTTCCACACGAATACATATGATACGTTTTTAGCACATGGCGCCAGATCGTGACTCTGTTTCTTTATGCGTGTGTGTTGTTCTGTTTCAGCAGTCAAAACCAATCGAGCTGGACTCCCTCAAATAGCCATCAAGATGAAGGTGAGTCTGTGATCCTCTGCAGTTGTGATATGCGACGCCTCTCCCTAAATGAAGCACAACATGCATCTGGAACAAAACACTTCAGTGAATAAATCCCATATGAATGGATCTTTTATAGAAATTGTGATAAGAAAAGCTCAGTAGTTCAATGATTGAGGTAGTCAGACTGTATAAGTGCTTTCAGAATACCCAAAATAGTCATTTTCATAACATTTGAATGCTGTTACTTCTTGAAGTATTCTTAGATGTTTTTACACATGCTTTATATAACCGTAAATATGCAGAGAGAAAGTGTTGGTATGAATTTGTCTGTGCACCTTAATAATATTTACACTGTCCACAGGTAGCAGATGAGCCTGCCTACCTGACTGTGGGGACGGACGTGAGCGCAAAGTACCGTGGTGCCTTCTGCGAGGCAAAAATCAAGACTGTTAAACGCATTGTGAAAGTTAAGGTAAGTTTAATCAATCTGATGAGTCTATCCATTTGTCTTGTCAAGTTAGTTTTATTTGTATAGTGCTTTTCAAAATGCACATTGTTTCAAAGCAGCTTTACAGCAAATCATGATTGTAGTGTCTGTAATGCCTAAATATCTTCATGCTTTATAGATTTGCTATATAGTATACATCGCTTTGAAATGTATATCAGTCATTTTAAATATATCGCTGAGTGACACTATAGTTTACATTTTGTGGTGATTTAAACAATCAAGCAATTGAGATTTAATATAGTATATATCGTTATATGTGAGTATACTGTACAGGCAGAAAATGTTGTGTACTTTATATCACTGGGGGATAACACGGTTTGTTTTGCAACAATTAATCGAACAATTGTTTGCATCAAACAATTAAGATTTGCCATATGGTGTATATATCGCTCAGAAACGTATGCTTTCTAAACTGTCCCCGTTAAACAGTTCTTGAAATGTGCATCGTCAATCATCAAACAATCATTTTAGAGCTTTTTCTGTGAGTTTCCACAAAAAAAGTGTAAGTTCAGAGTGCAATGCATCTTATCTGTCAAGCCAGTGACAGATGACAAAGAGGATAAACACGTGTCATTTTCTGCTGGTGACTATGCACAGATTTGTTATTAAAAAAGGGTTGTGTTGCTTTAATGCAGAAGTGTTTGATGCACTTCACACTGCATGATTTAGTAACATAAGCAGGCCCACAAAAAAAAAACCAGGAGGTGATGATCCTGCTTTGTGCACTAGCTCCACAGACCATTCAAGTATCATCTACAAAACGTCCATCTTTCTATATAGAGTAGTCAGTAAGATGGAAACTCATTCATGTCGTGAGAACAAACAATAAGCTTACAAATGGCTTTATTGGGATTGGCACCTACCAGTCATAAGTATGTTGTTTTAAGGTTAATCCACACTACTTTTTTTTTTTGGTGCAAAATCTCGTTTTTACGCCATCAGTGTTTTGTTTTCTCTCTTAAGATCTTGGTTTGTGGCCGTTCTTGGGTATTTAATCGACTGAAACAAGACAGCCTGGGGTAAAATGGAGCAACACGTGCCTGACGTTTGTGTTGCACATTCTTGCAAGGATATTCTAAGTAGTTGCTCTTGACAGTGTTTGTGATTTGAATTTTGTGAACGGGAGTTCCTCTTTTGCTATGTTATAAGCCGTTCTTCGGATTCTTTCACTTTTGAATTCACGATCTTGTTGTCACATTTTGCAAGAAAAGATAATTGTCTGATTTGCTTACAAACATCTATACATATTTCACTTTTTAAGACTAAAACAAAAGATGGATTCTTTATTAATAAAAAATCACACCAACAATAAACCATAAGATACAATGACAAACTAGCTTACAAAACGTTTATTAACAAAAATAAGATGAGGCATGGCATACACCACATGCTGTATTATATACCGACTAATAAATTACAGAATGTTTAGCAAACACTGAGGAATCAAATAAAAAAATTAATTAAAGAGAGCCTTCATAGCATAACGTGAGGTAAACCGCAAAGATAAGCTTTTCAAAATGAAAATAAAAGTAAAACTAAACTTGCTGTCGGTGACAGTGCTTTTTATTAATTTTTTTTCCCCCACAAGAATACCAACATGTTCTTCTTTGGTTTAAGAAGCGGTCTTTAGCTTGAAAACCATCCATCGTTTTCTCAATATTCGCGTCATTTTTAGCTGCGCGCAGCTTCGCGCTCCTGCTGACGCGGCGATTATAAACCAGGCTCTACTCTCGAAGCGCTGCGCAGTTCAAATGAGTAGTGCGGTTTCATTATGCTTTCGGTTTCTTTGCCGTTTGATGTTTCTCATATGCAACAGAAATGCTTATGAGTTGAACAACACGGTGGTCTCGCCACTGCGACCGCTCACAAAATTTATTCGCACAGGCAGAAAAAATGGTCGCAGTCTGGAGCCCTTTGTCCATTATATTTAAACAGGCCGTTGCTAATGTACCCTTAAGATTTCTATATGTGAATGACCTCTGATGTATAAGTGCAATAGCACAGTTCATACCGAGCTTCTTATAGTACGCTTCAGTTTTGTTGTTATGCTCTCAAACTGTTACACTTAGGTCCTTATAAATAACAAATAACATGCTTTGAATTAAAGAGCACAATATCCTGATTCCCAGTTGGATCCTGAGCTGGAACAAGCATTATTTTGGCAACATTATTGTTCATTTTCCATGATTCATTTTCCTAAATGTAAAAATGCAGTTTAGACACCACCAGTTGAGTTATAATCACTATGGGAAAAGATTAAATTAGGATTAGCAATTTTCATGGGGGCGGTTACATGGCGTATATCATGGTGGATGTCTTTTATAGTCTTTGTGTGTGTGTGTGTGTGTGTGTGTGTGGCCTCAAATGTTCAATGATTTTATATATTTTTTTCCCATAGACTAATCTCATGACCAGTTCTGCAGGGAACATTTTCAGTTTAACGCTTCTCTATACCTTTGCTTTCCTTCCAGGGACACCGATTAACAAACCTCCAGTGCTTGGCTACAAGGATCTCAACCTCTTCAAGCTCTTCCGACTGGTGCATGTTCACGGAGGCTGTGACAATGTGAGTGTTCTTAGTGTTCCCACCGTCTGTTGATTGAATTCGGCAAGTGGGAAGTGAGAACTTGCCAAAAATATGAAGCGAAAGTGGCCGCTGATTGAATTGAGGTTCACAGAGCTGGACGGAGTTAACAAAAAATTGCTTGTTTATCAAATGCATGTTCTGTGAATGTTATTGAGGGTAGCTATATTTGGAAGTTTGGAGAGGTGATAATTGGGAAAACGGTTGTGCTTGTTCGAGTGATGTCATGTTTCTCTAAGCTATCTGATCCCAGGGTGCGGTAGACAGATGTGCATGACACTACCAGCTCTGTGCAGCAAGAATAAGCGCTTTTAGTCATCAAAAAGACTTGTGTAATGAGATGGTTTATTTTGTTTTTTAGATTGAAAGTGGCTCTATTTGGAAACAGATCTACTTGGATCTTGGTATCCCAGTTCTGAACTCTGCTGCCTCGTACAATGTGAAAACTGCCTACAGAAAGTAAGTACATGCTCTCGCAATTCCTGCTGTACAGCAGCCAGTGTTCTTTTTGTGTTGTTGGCAAATGGAGACAGTTTTCCACTTGGAGACACTTTTGCTGCACTGTTAAAGGAATATTAAATCTTAACTCATGTAATGGTTAAATAAAAAATGAACCCAGATCTTCTGAAAACCAAAGCCTTGTTAAATAGCTCTGTGCAGCAAGAATAAGCGCTTTTAGTCATCAAAAAGACTTGTGTAATGAGATGGTTTATTTTGTTTTTTAGATTGAAAGTGGCTCTATTTGGAAACAGATCTACTTGGATCTTGGCATCCCAGTTCTGAACTCTGCTGCCTCGTACAATGTGAAAACTGCCTACAGAAAGTAAGTACATGCTCTCACAATTCCTGCTGTACAGCAGCCAGTGTTCTTTTTGTGTTGTTGGCAAATGGAGACAGTTTTCCACTTTGAAGGTGACTTTTGCTGCACTGTTAAAGGAATATTAAATCTTAACTCATGTAATGGTTAAATAAAAAATGAACCCAGATCTTCTGAAAACCAAAGCCTTGTTAAACGTCGTGTCCATTTTTGGAAGACCAAACAAAGTAGTTTCGCTTTCACAATGAAACCGCGTCACACACGGTGGCCTAGAGTGAGTGGCGGCGGCCTACAGTGAGCAGAGGCCGGGGGTTAGCGTGAGGAACAACCGGAGGATTGGAGTGAGCAGAGGCGGGTGGGCTTGAGAACGGCGTGGCCGGCGATTTCGACGAAGGAGCGTATGGAAGGACATGTGACGACTCCGGGCTGGACTCCGCTTCGTCCACGGTGAAAGCCGATCCGGCGATCCACAGTGCAAAGTTGTAGTATTTCCTCAGCGACCAGCAAGGATCAGCTCTAGGCATGACGAAGCAGATATCGTCCTCTTTTGGAAGACCAAACAAAGCAGTTTCGCTTTCACTACGAAGCACACCGCGCCGGCAACAACAATACTACAGCGAGAATAAAAGTTACGACTTCTTTCTTTGCATGAACATTTGGGCAGCGTTATGCAAATCTTCCCACATACCGAAGTAGATATGTGGGGGCGTGTTTGAATGAGCCGTTTTAGGTAGGCGTGGTTGACTCAACTTTTATAAAGAATATCTCTTTGGATTTGAGACTTTAGTCTTTGCAACTTTACAGATCTTCTTTATGCACCAAAAGCTTGTAATACTCCAAAGAGAAAGGAAAAATTGAAATCGCATCATATGCGTTTTTTATAAAATAAAAGTAAATGTGACCATGACTGTTAAGCAAGAATCTTAGTGGGAAATAATGATTTTTTTTTTTTAATTAAATTTCAAATTCTTTTCTCACTCAATTAACAGTCTTTAGAGGACTCCGAATACAGCACATTGACTTTTTATGGTGCTTTTTTGACATAATATTTACGTTTTTGAACATTATTTAGTAGTAGGGCTGGGCGGTATGATGGTATATATATCGTTACTAGGGATGTAATGATTAACCGCGAGCCGGTTGAAAATCGATTTAAATATGTGATGATTCAAATCGGTTGAGATGCTAAACAAATCGCGATTCAATGAAGGGGTAGGAGTTTATATGAATGTATGTCTGAGGGGAACTTACTACTTGCGTCTTTCAATGGTATTTTTTTTCTTTTCCTTTTGCCTCTGTATAATGCATATTAAAGTTCATAAGTGCAGCTGCTTTGTTTACAGAGGTAACCAAGGAAACACTTTAAGCGCCACCTGCTGGCAGAGAGTGTATCTTCGTCTCATTCAGCTCGTCTGCTGTTTCGGTTTCATGCAGATTTTTTTTATTATGCATAGTTTCACAAAACTGAAGTCAAACCATTCTCTTTTTGCTTAAAATTTCGAAATTATACAATGTAATTTAGATTAAAAACTGCTCATGTTGCATGTGTTTAGCATCTTTGTTTGGATCATGATTAAAATGCAGTGGTTGCCTCTAATTTTAAGTGGAAAAGCACAGACAAAGCCTTAGTTTGTTTATATGAAGAGATTTATTTTATTTGTGTTTATTTGATTTGTTGATTTGTTTTAAAATTTCAATTTAGTTTTGTTATTTACATTTACATTGTATTTAAATTGTTATTTCGCAAATGCTTTTATCCAAAGCGAATAACAAATGAGGACAATAGAAGCAATCAAAACCAACAAAAGAGCAATAATTTACAAGTGCTATATTATTATTATAGTGCTATATTTCAATTTCACAAAGAAACGTACAGTATTTTGTCCAAGCAAAAATAAAAGGACACATTTAATTTATAATTTGTCTTAAATCTCATTTTGTTAAAAAAAATGAATCGAATCGTGAAATCAAAATCGTGAATCGAATCGTGAGTTGAGTGAATTGTTACATCCCTAATCGTTACCACGGAATAAAGTGTCTATCGTTAGAGATTTTGCTATATTGTGTATTCCATAGTATGCAAATATATCGGCGTAACATAGTACTACTTTAAAAGTTATATACACCTTTGAGTGATAAGGAAACCTGCATGAATGAGAAAATAAAGAGTGGGATGCACTTGATAGTTAAGCGCAATAAGCAGTGAAAAAGAACTCAATCTGCTGCTCTCGCTGACTGACACCCAGCCAAAGCGGCAGCACTGAAAGCCCTTCTCAGACAGCATGTGATCGCGAAAACGGATCTCTTTTGTGCTTGTTTGGTCAAATACGCACACAATTGTCAAAATGCCCATCGTGTGGAGTATTCACGTAAACAGTCAGTTATGTGTTAAATAAACAAACAGTTGGGTGAAAACCGGATGCATTTCAGTATATTGGAACCGTACAGTTGGTCTTAAAGGGCCTGCAGTCTAATTTACCTGCTGCTGTCTGTCACTCCCTGCACTTGACTGGATCACTTTTGGCTCTTTAATAAGAATCAGTTCAGTTGTTTGATACAGTGAAGACTATGCAGTGTTTTATTTATACAGTTTAATCAAATTCTGTAATATTTCTTACTACATGTTAAATAAACCTACTGTAATCGAATAGTACCCAGTGATCATCGAATATTATTTTTGCTTGAAATGCCCATTCTATATATATATATATATATATATATA